>NW_018219388.1:172794-187412 GCF_001263595.1 Phalaenopsis equestris | reverse complement strand
CGAATGTAAGCCCTAACTAATAAAATTGGCAGGATGAAACACCTAAATACTTCTCCTCAAAGTTGAAGCCAAACATTAGGATAGCTTGGGAAGTCACCGAGGTTCGCCTCTGGATCCATGACATCCCCTAGTTCTTCTTTCTTTGGATTCTACAATAAAATGTTCCAAATTTAAACCAATCCCCTTTGCACGCCTCTATGTCTGATTTTGTTGAAGAGTCCTACCCTTTGAAATTCCTTGAAGATAATATTTCCTGATTTTTATCGAGAGTCTTCTTAAGTGACTTTGGTCATTTAGGATGTAATTAACTATAGGGGCTTGCCCTTATAAGAAGCATGTCCGAACCCAGCTTAATATAAACCCTATTTAGTCATTTATCTTAAATAGGGGAACTTTTCGGCAAATACAAAGGTTTCACAGACCAAACGAATGTCATACTTTCCTTAGTTTATTTTGATCAAGCCTCTTCCTCAATTCTTGTGTTTATCCTTCGGGATAGATACAAGATTTAAGGTATGATGCTCTTTCGTTTTAAACTATGAAAATATGAGGTCAGTTTGATTTCATACTTCAACGTCCTTCCGAAGAGGGCGACGGGATTTCGATTCAAGTGACCGACAGCTTCTTACCGGCAACCTCACAAACCAATCCCCGAAATAACGCCGACACGCCGGTCAATACAGAATTCTGAAATTGAGACTTAAGGAATACTAAAAGTATGTCATAAAACTGTTAGAAAATCTTGAATGTTACTTTGTACAGGATTCCTTAAGGGAATAACTCGCATGCAGATGCTTTAGCAAAGTTAGCTAAAGAACCTGCATGCCCACCGCCAGATTTAGTTAATATTGTTGTTAGAGGAAGACAAGTGTTATCCAGAATCGATACAGGAAGACTAGGTGAAGTAGAAGAAAAAGATTCAGTAATAGAAACTACAACGGCTGAGGATACTGAGGATTGGAGACAGTCATTCATCTGCTATCTGCAGACATGTACGCTTCCATATGATAAGTTAGCGACGTATCAGATACTAAAGAGAACAATGTCATATGCACTGTTCAATGGTATTTTGTTCAGAAGAGCATTTGATCAGATGTGGTTGAGATGCTTGGGTCTTAAGGAGGCACAAAATCTTGTTAAAGAGGTTCATGCTGGACTGTGTGGTGCACATCAGTCAGGAGCAAAGATGAAGATGAAAATCAAGAGACTGGGCTACTATTGGCCTATTATGATGACAGATTGCATGGAAACGGCCAAAAGGTGCCATCAGTGTCAGAATCACGGGGTGGTCCTACACCAACCACCGAATGTGCTACACCCGACTGTTGCCTCGTGGCCATTTGAGTGTTGGGTACGGATATAGTGGGTCCTATAGACCCCCCTTCTTCTAAAGGACATAGAGTTATTCTTGTAGTGACAGATTATTTGTCAAAATGGGTAGAAGTGATTCCGTTACGAGAAGTGACATCACATTATGTTCAACAATTTTCCAAAAACCAGGTTGTTTATCGTTTCGGGGTATCACGGAGGATAATCTCAGACAATGGAGGATAATCTCAAGGATAATCTCAGACAATGGAACAACATTCAAGAGCACCAAAATCAATAGCTTCATCAGACGACATGGTATAGATTGGAGGTATTCAACGATCTACTATCCAAGTGCAAATGCCTGACAAAAGCTTTCAACAAAACACTAGTACAAATTCTAAAGAAAACCCTCGACGGCAATGAGAGACAACGACACGAGAAGTTTTTGGAGGCATTGTGGGCCTATAGGACAGCAGTCAGGACCCCCAATGGGTCCACACCATATACTCTAGTGTATGGGTCAGAAGTAGTGCTCCCTTTAGAAATACATTTGCCTTCTCTTCGAGTGGCTGTGGAAAACAAGATTACTACATAGGACAACTTCAGACTTTAACTAGAAGAATTAAAAAGTTTAGAATGACGAAGACTGGCAGCGCAGCAGAATCTAGAGCTTTATCAAGCTAAAATGGTTCGAGCCCACGATAAGTTAGTCCACCCAAGGACTTTTAAGGTCAGTGAGCTCGTTCTGGTCCTCAGAAGACCTATCCTAGCACACCGCAAGATAGGTGAAAATTTTGAGCCTACTTGGGAGGGACCATTTGTCGAGGAGAGAGTCTTCACTGAAGGAGCTTATCAACTAGTGGATTGTTAAGGTGAGAGACCAATTCTTCTGATCAATGGGAGATATTTAAAGAAATACAACCTAATACCTTTAACGACCCTCCTTTGTTACTTTTTAGGTGTTTTGTCTGTTTTGGGCGTCAATAAATAAAATTGTAATAAAACTCGAAATTGTCACAAATAAAATTTGGCACGTCACTTCTTATCTCACCTTCTTGCATATGTTTTTCAAAATTCCATTAAGGTAAATATATAAAGATTTTAATAACCTTTTTATCATTCTGAGTTTTACCTAAACTGGAGGGTGCTGACGTTTCTCCTGTCTTTTACAGGAAAATGACGAAACAGGGACTGTTAGTTTCAGCTTTGCATGGCTTGCATCGCACTCCAATTATGAATAGGTCATCTCAGAAGTCTAAAGCTCATTATTTGAAATCAATGGTAGCAACCCCCGAAAGCCGCATGATTAGCTCTGTGGTAGGGGACTTTGAGACTCAACCTAAGAAGAAAACCGACCGGCGCAACCTTGCTCGTCACAAGGAGAAGGCCCTAGAAAGGGCTAAGAAAGCTCTAGCTATGGAGTCGACAATACATAACACACCCGTTAAAAAAAAGTTTGACAAAATTTCCAAAGATAAAGAAGGAGAAGTCACCAAGCCTCTGCAGAAAGAGGTCAAGACTATCGTTTCTGATTCTATTGAGTACACACCAACATTGCCTTGTCAGAGGTGTAATGATTGTGATGGGTACAGGTCTCCTACAAACTTTAAAGAGGAAGGAAATCTGAACCCCTGTGGGGGATGCCAGGGGAAATTCCTCATGAGCACCCACAAGGGGCGTTCATAGAATGTCACAACTGCAATGTGTTATTTCTACAGAGTTACAAGACGTTAGAGTATTACATAGTCAGCGCATCAACGGATAAGAAAAAGAAAGAATGAGAGATAGGGCCTTATATACCATGACACATGGATTATGCACCCAGATCAAATGATCATCAGTGAGAAATAAGAAAAATGAAGAAAGTCTGACGTAAAACTTTTGAGTATCAGGTCAAGATTGGTGGGAAGCGAGTCAATCTGGTAGAAGGATTAGAGCTGCATACTGATGACTTCTCGAAAGAGGATTAGAAAGAGATCTTGGACTGTGTCTTCCATCTAAGATATTTGGGTAGGGCAGGTTTCTTACGCGAAAAAAACATATTCTGAGTCAGAGAAATGGATGCGAGGAAAGGGAAGAATTACCGCGCAATGCGGATGCTATTACAAATTTGCACTTAAAGATGGTGTCCCCCTTGAATACTCCAGCATGACCAAGTGGATCCGATGCCCACAGTATTAAAGAAAATGATAAAGAGGATGGTTTGATGGAGGGTGTTACCGATGGACTGCATCCCCAACAGTTGTATAGTTCATATACGATCGAGGGGACTGCATTCCTCCCCACATCTACCATCATGACTTTGTAATACCCTTTTCTATAGTTTCTTTACTAATTGAGTGTGACATACTATTTATCAAGGATATTATCATATTGGGACCTGGTGAGTTTCAAGGATCGTTGAAAATTCCGCTTCCAATTGTATCAGTATAGGTGTTACAAGGAAATGGTGCTGACCTGGCCAAACATTGCATTCCTGGAGTACCCACCAAATGGGTTCACCAGACGGGTTTCAATGGGTTTCAGTTACTTTCAGGAGGATGGATCCAGAGAAAACCCCTTGTTGGTTCAAGCCTGATCCAGAATTAGAAGAGCTACAACCTCTTGAGCTTTGACTCAAGTCTACCTGTGGATGTATGCAAAGGGATTCTTTCGATTCTTTCTGGAGCATATACCCAGAGTGGTGACTTAGTCACTTCAGCCACAAATGTTAGACTATTTTTGTCTGCCTCGGCCCTTTTGTCAGCATACGTTATGATATGTCTGTTGGTTTCTTCAATTAGTCTGTCAGCTTCAGCAGTTAATTTTGTTATCATCAATGCAAACACTTCATTTCATCATAAGTTTAAGCGTTGCATTTTTCAGATATGACAGAAATGAGATTAGTTTTGTAGTACCTTTTAAGTTTTACAGTACCTTTTAAATTTGTTGCAGTGCGATCTTTTGAAAGCCACCTAGCTGAATGTCAATCCAGTTTTAATGAATAAAGAACCATAAAATATTAAAAAAAATTAATTAAGGATATTATTTCATTTAAAAAAAACTTTCAAAGCATGTGTATTTTCATAAAATATTTTCTTTTCAAAAATACAAAAATTTTCAAGAACACTTCGAACACAAAACGAACTAGCAAAATGATATTCATCACACCTCTTTCATAATTCCCCTTCCAATGCTAGATATCAAACTTCTCAGACAACTCGAGATTTTCTTCAGGATAAGGGAGTAAATCAACAAGGTACCCGATTCCTTCTCGCACTGGATAGGTGTAAGACCTCCGGGTTTGTTGAGGCAACTGATTCCTATAATTTTCTTCAGGATAAGGGAGTAAGCCAACAAGGTACCCGATTCCTTCCTGTACTTGATTGGTGTAAGACCTCCAGTTTTGTTGAGGCATCCGATTCCTATGATTTTCTTCAAGATAAAGGAGTAAACCAACAAGATACCTGGTTCCTTAATGCATTGGATAAGTATAAGTCCTCCAGGTTTGTTGAGGCATCTGATTCCTACCATTTTCTTCAAGATAAGGGAGTAAACCAACAAGGTACTTGATTCCTTCCCACACTGGATAGGTGTAAGACCTCCAAGTTTGTTGAGGCATCTGATTCCTACAATTTTCTTCAGGATAAGGGAGTAAACCAGCAAGGTACCCTATTCCTTCTTGCATTGTATAGGTGTAAGGCCTCCAGGTTCTGTTGAGGCATCCAATTCCTCACCTCTAAAATAGGAGTAAGACCCCCTGTAGCATCCAAAAATTCTCTATGGAACAGTTAATAAGTCCTTGTAGCGCGTTTGAGGCACCTGTTCCACCCACACCAAATACCCACACCAAATTAATATACCCACACCAAATTAATATACGGGATTGGGAGGAAACCAGCAAGGTACCCAATTTCCCATGCATTGGATCGGGAGTAAACCAACAACGCACTCAATTCCTCCATTTTCACACTTCAGACACTGGATAAGGGAGTAAACCAAGAAGCTACCTGATTCCTTTGTACACTGGATAAGGAGTAAGCCAACAAGGCACCTTATACCTCCGCTACACCATATTAGCACATACTGGATAAGGAAGTAAACCAGTAAGGTACTCGATTCCTTCTTGCACTGGATAGGTGTAAGACCTCCAGATTCTATTGTGACATCTGATTCCTACAACTTTCTTCAGGATAAGGGAGTAAACCAACAAGGTACCCGATTCCTTCTTGCACTAGATAGGTGTAAGGCCTCCAGGTTCTGTTGAGGCATCTGATTCCTCACCTCTGAGAGAAAAGTAAGACCCCCTGTGGCATCTGAAAATTCTCTCTGGAAAAGTTAATAAGTCCTTGCAGCGCGTTTGAGGCACCTGTTCCACCCACACCAAATTAATATACGGGATTGGGAGGAAACCAACAAGGTACCCAATTTCCCATGCACTGAATTAGGAGTAAGCTAACAAGGCACTCAATTCCTTTGATGTTGTACTGTAAACACAGGATAAGGGAGTAAACCAACAAGTTATACACTGGATAAGGAGTAATCCAACAAGGCACTTTATACCTCTGCTACACCATATTAGCACACACTGGATAAGGGAATAAACTAGCAAGGTACCTAATTCCTTCTTGCACTGGATAGGTATAAGGCCACCAGGTTCTATTGAGGCATCTGATTCCTCACCTCTGAGATAGGAGTAAGGCCCCTTAAAATGGACAAAGGAATCTGATAATTCTCTCCGGGATAGTAAGCCCTTGTTGCATGCACAATACATTCCTAAATTTTGTCTTAGTGTTTGTACACTTTGCTTCGTGTACACTGACTAAGTGTACATGAAATGAAATACACGCATTGCTACGCCCACTTGCTACTATGCTAATTTCTTTGTCAAATCATGATAATACTTTGCCAAATTACTGTGACCCAATCAGGTCCTGGCCACCTTTCTACCGAATCACGGCAATACCTCAAGATTCACACCTTCCTTCCCCTAACGGATATAAGTTGAATCTATATAATATCTGAGCTCGGTATAAGATCTCTTTATGTGTGCATGACATCCTAAACTCTCTTTCTTTGGCACTTGCTACCACTGAGATCTTATGCCTCAAATGGTGCAATAGCGTTTTTGACTAACTCTCAACTTGAAGATGAATCCCTTTTCTTTTCTTCCTGACCTAGTCTTCCAATGATATTACACATATTTTGTTTGATTTGATAATTCAAAATCTTAATTTGTTTTGTTTGATTTGATAATTCAAAATCTTAATTATAAATCAAAATTTTTGTCTACTGATCCCCAACAATGATGTTGCTCATCCAAATTCACAGCTTCTAAAAAAATACACACACACATCAATCTCTGATAAATATCCTTCTTGTTCATCCCCAGCGAATAGCACCTTCTATATCACCAGTGGGTGTTCACTAAGCTACCCATGGCAGATACTAGCGTAGTTCCTCCCTTACTGAGCTGTATAGTCTTTAAGGGAAAGTAAACTTCAACATTTCTTGATCGGTCTATTGATCGCCTCGGTCAACACCAATACACGTGGTGTCTTGTTTAGCACACAACACCTATTGGGGGTCCATTGTTGACCTCAGTTTTGGGTGAGGGTTTTGGGTCTTTCCTTTAGTGACTAGGATCTAGCTTTAGGACTTTCTTAATGACTATCTTAGCATCTTAGAAATGGTACTCACCTTCTCCTCAGACATTTCAACCAAATCTCTGTTCTATATGTTAGTTCTATATGTAATCAATAATCTTTAATACAAAGATTAGAGATTACATAAGGGAACCCAAATGAGAATTCCTATAGGACCTTTGGACCATAGGAAAACCTTGTACTGTTCTACATATTTTTTTACTTCAATACATTGCATCGTCATTCATAATCCCCATGATCATCATAAACATTGCATTTTTATATCACTAGGTTGCAGTCATTACACCCATGAGGCTAACCAAAATTATTTGGACCGAGGCTGACCAAAATTATTTGAACCCAGTTTCCCCGAAAATACCTCACTTTAATATTTTAATTCATTCAAAATTTCTCAAAACTGTCATTGAATCACAAAAACCATTTCAAACCATTTGATATTATCATTTAGACTATTTGAAACCCAAAAATAGCAAAAATACCCAATTTTCCCAAAAATTACCAAAATGCCTTTGGACCCCCAAAATATTAAATTTTCCAATATCTCCCAGAGTCACTGATAAGTCTTAAAAATCACACCAAATCATTATTTACGTCTTCCTGAGAATTTTGACTATATCATTGTCATACTTTCGGATACTTTTTTGACACTTCGACACCAAAATAATTAATACTTAAAAAATACTTTGGGGGTCATAAAACCTTCCACATTGATTGAAAATGACCACAAACGCTGTCGTTTGACTTCAAATTTCTTTCTGAACCACCTCAAGCCTTGAAATCAACATTTTAACTACTTTAATTAAAGTCAGCCAAAATTACCAAAATGTTACTCATTGACCAAAAATTCACAAATCCTCTAAAATCATCTCAAACACCCCTAAAATCAATTCTTGACCATCCATTGGGTCGAATTTGACAAAATTCCCTCACTTTGACAAAGATCATCAAATTGAGCTTCATGACTAATAAAATACCTCAATTTCAAATTCAACATGTTTAGATCCAATTTTAAATAAATCCAAGTCAATTTAATTGATCCATGATCAATTTCTAAAACGGTCGATCGCGAAAAAAAATTGACGAAAATTAACTTTGATACATTTTTTACTCGGTCGAAGAAAAAGTTCTCCGAACGACCCCAGATGACGAAATGGACCGCGCGAGCGTGTTCGAAACGTTGATTTTTCCTAAAGAGGTCATTCATTTCACCGCGATAACACGTTCGGCAAAAAATGCGCGGAGAGATTTAAATAATAATAATAATAATTATTATTATTATATTAAAAAAATACAAAAATAAAATAAAATAAATCTTATTATCCTAACCAGTTTTATGTCACGCATGGCATGGTAATTTATATGCATGTATATAACAGGATGGTGGCGGCAGGAACTGCTCTACTAGGGTTTCTACAAGGAGGATGGAACTTGGTGGCTACTCTCTAAGGGCTCTCTGAGGAAGATCCATTTTGGGGCAGTGTGGGAGAGGTCTTCTAAGCCTTTTCTATCTCTTGGAGAGACTTTTCAGCTTTTCCGAGCTAGGGGTCTTAAAATCAGTAAGTTACTGTTTCATTGAAGTTTGCAGTCTTCTGAAGTTGCTGGTCTGAAGTGAGCTTTTGGGGGGTGACCCAAGTAGCTTGGAGCTTATTTGGGAACCTAGTGAGTTGTTTATTACTCACCCGGGCTCAAGGTTTCCCTACTCTTGGCCCTGGTTTTTTTGATGCAGTGTGATTTTTAAAATGGCATCCCCTATTGACTTGGAAACTAATGCACAGTGGACCAGAGCCACTTATGCTGGAGTGGTTGGAAAAATGTGGATACACTGCATGATATGGAAAAACTTGTGTTCCCATAAGAGTTCCATGACACAGCTGCAGGAAAAGGTACTTCACCTTGGACTTAAAGAAGGGGACCTTCAGTCTTTTTCTCAAACCAAGAATTAAACAATCTCAAAAAGGAAGTTCAATTCACTATGATTGGCAAATTCATCTTGGGACACCCTAAAATGGAGCTAGTGAGAGGTTTTTTTGACTCACTGTAGTTTATAGGCTCATGGAAGCTGGGCTTACTTGATGGAATGCACCTCTTAATACAACTCACCACAGAAGAAGATTATGTTAAAGTCTTTGCCAAACAGACAATTAGAATTATTGGAGCTGATATGAAAATACTCAAATGGACACTTGTTTATTATACTTTCAAGTAACCACCAGTGGTACCAATCTGGACCAGTGAACCACCAGTGGTACCAATCTGGTTCAAATTACCAGGCCTTCCACTTCACCTGTTTAATCTAAATGCCCTTTTTAACATAGGAAGTGCAATTGGCACTCCTCTCAAAGTGGATTCCCACTTACAACAAAGCTAGACCAACAAGTGCAAGAATAATAATAGAAAGGAATATCACATTGCCTGAGCTAAAAAGAGTGTGGATTAGTGATGAAGCAGAAGGATTTTGGCAGGAGAGGAGGTGGCAGGAGGTAGTCATGGAACAAAAACCTTATTATTGTCAACATTGTAAAATGTTTGGACATACCAAGGAAAAATGCTACAGACTACATCCTCCCATTAAAAGACTACCAAATAATCCAATTCTAAAAGTTACTGAGGAGAAGGATATCAATCTGAGTTATGATGGTGAAATACAACAAGCAAGAATGAACAAAAACCAAACTAAAATCATAGAAAACCCTGCTGAAGGACAATGGGGTGATCAAAGGGAGCATGAAGGAAGAACTTAACTTGTAGGGTCTCTCACACAGCAAATCCCAACAGAAATTCATGAAGGAATACATATTAATGACAGAACTATAAATGCTGAATTGGAAGAGTTCACTAAAGTCTTCAATCACCCAAGCAAAGAAATAGAAAACTTGGGACAAGTCCCACAAAACAAAGGTAATGAGGAGGAGTCCACAAATAGTAAAATGAAGTGCATCACACATTCAGAGCAAATGATATCAGAGATACAACACTCAATGGAAAGTGAATGGAAAACACAGCAGAAAAAAGAAGAAGAAGAAGATCAGAGAAGACATTGAAACAAATAATGTAGAACAACAGAAGGACCAAAGAAAAAATAATTCTCAAACAAGTAGGGGAAGGACAAGATCTAGGTCCCAACCCTCATTCCATTTACCCCAACACCATGATTAATATGTTATGTTGGAATATAAGGGGGATTGTTGATCTCCCTTCCTTAAAAAGATTAAAGTTTTTAAATAAGAAAAACAAGTGCTGGTGCTTGGTTATTCTTGAACCTTTGGTTCACCAAAATCTTCAAAAATATGCCAAAGCCTTCCAAGGGTTCTCCTTTACCCCTAATCTGAACAATAAGATATGGATTTGGAGTTGAAATGAAATGAACTGCAAGGTTTTGCTCAATCACTCACAATTTATACACTGCTCTTTCAACATGGCAGACCGGGTTGGTTATGCCACTTTTATTTATGTTGGATCCTCTAAAACTGCCAGACACGAACTGTGCAAGGAGATCCACCAAAATGAAGTTTGACTAATATTGTCTGAATTGTTGGAGGAGATTTCAATTGCATTGCTTCACCTGTTGAAAAAAAAGGGGGAAGAAATCCATCCCTTAAAAATATGACTGAGTTCAATGACAACATAAATATTGTTGGGTTGTTTGATTTGGGCTTTAATGGCCCTGAGTTCACTTGGAGAAGGGGACAATTTTGGGAAAGATTGGATAGGATATTGGCTAATGACAACTGGATTTAGAATTACTTGCAAACAAATATCACTCATCTCAGTTTGGTTGGCTCTGATCATAGACCTATGTTGATTTCCATCTCTGCCAATGAACACAACAGCATAATTCCCTTTAGATACCTTAATGTTTGGTCAAGGCACACAGATTTCATTCAAATTGTGAAGGAGAATTGGAAGGAATGTGATCACAAAACCCTCTAATCAAGCTGTGGAATCTACAAAAAAGACTGCTAAAGCTCTCAATAAATGGAATTGGAACACCTTTGGAAACATTCTGAAAGGAATGGAACAGACTGAGAAAGGATTTCAACTTCTGGAGAAAGAACACAGTGAGGGCCAAGTGGGAGAATCATCCCTCCTGGAAGCCAATGAAAAAGCTATTGAATGCAGTAGAGTGGCAAGAGTAATTCTTGAAACAAAAGGAAGCCAAAAACAAGTTTATTGATGGAGACATAAACACTAAATTTTATCATTCTTGCATTAAATACCAAATAAAATGCAACACCATCCACTCCATCAGAGACAACCAGGGAAATTGGATCAGAGATGATCAAGGGATAGCTGAGAGTGTTCTGGCCTACTGTAAATACCTTATGCAGTGCAAATTAACTGGAAGACAATAAGTGGAGTCTGAATTGTTCCAAGCTTTTAAGGAATTTTTCTCCAGAATAAATTTAATTGAAACCCCTAGGGAGGAGGAGATTAAAAAAGTCCTTTTCTCTATTGATAGTGGCAAAACAGCAGGTCCTGATGGGTTCACTGTAGATTTCTACAAGAAGGCTTGGGAGGTCATCAAAATAAAGATTATTGAAACTATCCGGCACCATTTTAAGGGACAACCTTTACCTGACTATTTTAGTACAGCTACCATTATTTTTGTCCTCATATCCTCACTAAAATATTATTGGAGTAATTACAGAACTATTAGCCTTACCAAAGAACTATTGTAATTACAGAACTATTAGCCTTACCAACATTGTAAGTAAGATTATAAGCAAAATTTTAGTAGAATCCATCCAACCTATTCTTCATCACCTTATTAGTCCCAAACAACAGCTTTTGTGAAAGGGAGAAGCATTGGGGATAATGTCATGATTGCTCAAGAGCTTCTGTTGGATTTAGATAAACCTTACAGAGGGGGCAACATGATCTTTAAACTAGATCTGAAAATGGCTTATGATATGATCAATTGGAATTTCATCATGGAGATTATGAAGGCTAGGGGATTTACAAAAGACTTCTGCAAAATCATTCAAAGATGGTTGGAAGGAAATGTTTACACTGTTTTAATTAATGGAAAACCCATGGGTTTTTCAAGGCAAATAGGGGATTGAGACAAGGGGATCCCTTTTCACCAACCATTTTTATACTGGCACTGGATTATCCGTCAAAAATAATAGATAAACCAGGGAACAGAAAAGATTATAGTATATATCTAACAGATCCAAACAAGATATTAACCACCTTATTTATGCTGATGACATCCTGGTTTTCTCTAGGGCTAACAAAAATTCTATCAAAAACCTTTATGAAGACATTCAAAAATTCCAGCAAGCTTCTGGCCTTGAAGTGAACAAAGACAAAAGCCACATTTTTTTCAGCAAGAAATGCTCCATTGCTTGCAAATAGTGGACACTAGAGCTCACTGGAATCAATGCTATGGATACCCCTTTCAAATATTTGGGGGTATATCTAACTAAGGGAAGGAACAAACAAATACAGTTTAATGAAATTGTGGATAAAACCATTGCAACCCTCCAAGGGTGGACGAATTCCTGCCTGTCAAATGAGGGCAGAATAACCTTGCTGAAAAGCATCTTAACCACCTTCGCCTTGTACACATTACAAGTGGTTGTGATGAAGAAAATCACACAACTCATGTTAGAAAGAACCTTCAGCAGATTCTTGTGGTTTGGGCAGAGGAAACAAATGATCTGGGTCAGCTGGCAGAAAGCAGCCAAACCTCTATATGCTAGGGGTCTAGGCTTCAAGGGACTTCAATAGCTACACCAAATTAGCATGTGCAAACTTTGGCTGAAGTTCAGACAGAATGACAACCTCGGGGAAAATTTCATGCACTCTAAGTATTGCAGAACTGAACACCCAAACCTGGTGAGGGCCAAACTGGAGGACTCTAAGACCTGGAAACAAATGTAGAAAGTAAAGGAACAAGCTGAAAAATTATACACTTGGGAGATGGGAGAAGGAAACATCAACTTCTCGCAGGACAAATGGTGCCCAAAGAACATCATTAAACCATTGGATGATATGTTGGACAAAAACCTGATGGTGAAGGATTGTTGGGAGGGGCAGAATTGGTCTCAGGAAGCACTCCAAAATATGGTTACATAACACTCAATGAGAAAGATATCAAAAATCCAATTTGACAAAAATAAAAAAGATAGGGTGATTATTAAAGCAAACTTCACTCAAAGTGTGACCAAAGCTATCTATAATCAGTTGTTCACCTGTGATGCAACTTCTTGGGGAGAGAAATTGTGGAACAAATTTCTAGCCACCTTTATGGCCTTCTTCTCTTGGAGAGTGCTAAATAACTTAATACCAACAGATGATATACTCAAGTTCTCAAGTTAAGTTAAAGGGCTTGAAGGGACCTTCCAAATGCAAACTCTGTCAAAGCAGTGAAGAGACATCCATACATCTATTTTTCCAGTGTGAATTCTCCAGGAAGGCTTGGAGTTCCTTAATAACTAATTTCCACATCAATACTCTTAACTTGCGGTGGGAACAGCTGAACAAGTTCTGGTTAGATTGGCAAAGACTCAAACTTGGTACAATCCCATTCATCATTGCTTGGTTCATATGGAATGCAAGGAACAAAAACTAGCTTGGAGTTTTTTTCCTCATTTTTGGTTGAGGTCCACCATGACTAGAGAAACCTTTGGAAATAATTTCATGGGTCAAGTCATTTAAAATGTCCTTAAATTTTACAAACATTAAATCATTAAGATAATTAATCTTAGAAAATTTAAACATTTAAAAGACTTGATTTTTTTTCTCCACTGTGATTTATGATCTAGAGAACTCATCATAAAAGTTTCAAACTATTTTGAGTTCATTTAATAACTTAAATTGATTTTTAAAGATAAATACCACTCTTAACACTTAAATGATTTTTTAAAAATTAAAATATAACTCAAAAAAATATGAAACTTAGTTTTTTGAGTTCTCTGTGATCAGGGATATTTTATAAAAATGAAATAATATTTAAAATAAATTTTTAGCCTATTTTAAATATTTAAAATAATTAAACATTCATAAAAAACACAAAAATAATAAAACTCATGGAAATATTTTAAATTGCTTCCTAATTACTTAGGAACAATTAGAATATTTTTTCTAATTTTCTAAATAAAGATATTGAATTTTAAAGCTTAAAATTAACTTTTAAAAGGCTAAAAATAAGTTTTTTTCAGTAAGATAATTTCAATAAATCAAAAAAAAATCTGAAAAATATAAAATTTACTCTTCTGAGTTCTTTGACCTTATGAAGATTTTTCAAAAATATAAAACTTAATTTTCACCACCTAAAATATTTTATTTTTACTAAATAGCCCAAAACTTAAAATAATTCTAATAAATCACAGAAAATTCAAAAAATTATTAAATTTGATCCAAAGACTTCTCTGCTTTAGGTCTACCTCCAGTAAAAATTTCAAGGGATTATAATTTACCTTGGTCAAGTTAGGAATTTTCTTTGAAAAATCCTATTTTTGCAAGAAAATAATTATATAAATGAAATTAAATTTTGAAAAATCACATTTTATCCTCTGATTTCTCAATTGACCCATGAATGACGTAGGATAAAAATTTCAAAGTAATTTGAATTGAATTTGACAAATTATGAAGTATTAGAGCCTCAGGGGCAAATGTGTAATTTTGGAAATTTAGCCTTAATTAACAATTAGGCTT
>NW_018219388.1:171665-171924 GCF_001263595.1 Phalaenopsis equestris | reverse complement strand
GGAGGAGGTAACCTACGGTTGCTAACGAGGCTTCCCACGGTTTAAATGAAATTATGGAACTCATTAAGTTGGGTTTGATAAGTTCATTTGGACTAAGTGAATCCAATAGAAAATAGTGATGTCGAAACAAGGGAAACGTAGGATCTTAACCGGTGTCGCTCTAATAAACTCTAATATGCCCTCATAAAAACTTAAAGAACTTCAACCATAAGGCCACCTGATTTGATATTATAACTTGACACACTAGATAACTCAAACT
>NW_018219388.1:169852-170905 GCF_001263595.1 Phalaenopsis equestris | reverse complement strand
GCTTAATATAAACTCTATTTAATACTTTATATTAAATAGGGGAACTTGTCAGTAAATACAAAGGTTTCGCAGACCAAACGGACGTCATACTTTCCTTAGTTTATTTGATCGAGTCTCATCCCCAAGTCTTGTGTTTATCCTTCAAGATAGATACAGGATTTGAGGTACAGTGCTCTTTCATTTTAAACTATGAAAAATATTGGTTTAGTTTGATTTCATACTTCAACTTCCTTCCTAAGCGGGCGACGGGATTTTGATTCTAGCGACCGATAGCTTCTTACAGGCAACCCCACAAACCAATCCCCGAAATAATGCTGACAGCTTCTAGCGACTCCGCTGGGGACAAGGTTTTCTCTCCATACAAATCAAAAAAATATTATCTTCACACATCGGTAATATGTCCATGTCCCTCTTGGACCAAATTACACTTCTTCCGTTAGCATATTTTACCCATTTCTGTCTTGGGAAAGTACAGCTAACTCCTTGGACTTAAGGACTAGCTGTTCAACCATCTTTGAACGTTCAGAAGTTCATTAGTACTTTATGTTTGTCTGGGGTCGGACCCCCTATAGGTGTGTTGGTGGATTAACTTCGCCTAGGCATTGGGTCCCGCACTGGGTCCTAAACTTTCTCACAACTCCTTTTCACATTTGTTTTGTTGCTTCGCAAATTTAAACCAAATCGTGTTGTGCTGCACGTACTTCAAAATATTAATCAATTTTATACCCTTTTAAATAAAGATGTTAAAATTAACTGTTAAAATTAACCCGCCCGGTCTATAGATTAACCTTTACTTTCAGTGCTTGCACTACCTTTATAGATTAACCTTTACTTTCAGTGCTTGCACTAAGGATACGAGATTTTTGGCCATATAGCTAACCCTAAAACTTTCTATTTTAAAGCCTGCTGTGATGGCTTACCCAACACTGACCTTTTATTGCAACCTGCAGACGGACCACAACGCCCGTAACATCTCTCCCACCATCAAGCTCGGAGCCAGATTTGAAGACCTCAAGGTTATCCTCGGGAAAGCCCCGTTCGTGGTAATGAAGA
>NW_018219388.1:169408-169826 GCF_001263595.1 Phalaenopsis equestris | reverse complement strand
TGCAATATGCATTTGGAACTACCTACAAGACTTCCCTGCCGGCAAGAAGGCTAAAGTTACTGTCATCACAACACCCGCCAAACCTGTTATCGCCGCTGCTGCTAAGGGGAAGGAAGTGATGATTGTCGAAGATTCGGCTAAAGGATTAACTGTTCCGCCACCCGTGTTTGAAATTGGGTCGAGCTCAAGGACTGTACCACTGACCCGAACTCAAAGGAGGAACCACAATAAGAGAATTCAGAGGGCCATCAAAGTCCAGACTCCTAAAAACACACCTGATGAGGAAGAGCCTCATCAAGTTGAAGAGGTATTACCGGAAATTTACCCACTCCTGCGAGGAAGTAGATTCCATCCTCTGACAGATACTGATGGATATGAGAGTATCCGGAAGATTGCTGCTGCATTCCCATCACCTCAT
>NW_018219388.1:164751-167568 GCF_001263595.1 Phalaenopsis equestris | reverse complement strand
CATTTTCGAGCCAATTGTGGAAACACGAGGAATAGCGAAGCTCTACTCTGTATGCAGTTCGTCAGCAGCTTGTCATGGATTGCTTTTGACTGGTATGCCGATCTGCCCAATGGGTCAGTTAAAACATTTTCTGAGTTGGAACAGTTATTTGTGAAAAGATTTGTTGCGGCGCAGCATCATGTGTCTATTGGAGGACTCATGATGGAGAAGCAGAAGCCTAGTGAAACCTTGACAGACTATATTTTGAGGTGGATAAACCTTAGCATGAAATGTGAACCTCAGCTAAAGGAACATCGAGCAATTAAGATTCTAGTCAAAAGAATTCATGGGCTAGTAGTTTTCATGCTTAAGGGACTCACCATCAAATCCTTCGAGAAGCTACTCAGTAAAGCCAGCAGTCTGCAAGAAGAAATGAAGCACATGGAGCCACATGAAAAGGCTAAGGTGACCAGAGTATTCGAAAAGAAAGCAGAGGTAGTCGTAACTGTCAACAAAGGAAAGCAGCCAATAAAGATATATGTAGAAGATCATCGTCAGTCTTCGTCACAGTACCCTCAGAAACAGAGCAGTCAATCCAACCAACGGCCGTCTCAGGATGGATCACCTCGAACAGCGGGTAAAAGAATATCCATGTTAGAGCAACAGAAAGTTGTTTACTTTTTCAAAGATGAAGCTGTACCTAAAATATTCAAAAGCTTGATGAAGAAACCAAAATTAAAACTGCCTGATCCGAATAAACCCGAAGAGGTGGATAAGAGGAATGAACCAAATTATTGCCCGTACCACCGGTTGCTTGGGCACACTATAGACAAGTGTTTCGTCTTTAAAGACTGAGCTGTTACATTCAGTTGTTACTTTCTTTTTAGCTCTTTAGTAGTAATTTTTAGTAAACATATCACTTTAAATCTTTTATCTTTTAAATTTGCAATTTAAATAGAATTTTTGTAAGTTGATTTTAAGAGTTACTACATTCCTCGTGGGATCAATACTGGGGTTTTTAAAGAAAATTCCATATTACTTGAAATGATACATATACTTGCGTAGTACCCCTAGTGTAAAAATCTATTATAAATCATTACATTTATTCACACTAGCCGCTAAATAGAATTTGAGACATATTTTCTAAGAAAATTAAGGAGATTAAAAATACAAGAAATTGTGGGTCGGGTCAGTGACATTCCTATAGGAGTTTTGTAAGCAGTCTTATAAGCCCATAATGCGGAATCAAGTCTAACAGACCAATCTCTTCTATTAGGAATTACACTTTTTTTCTAATATTCTTTTAATTTCTCGATTGGATATTTTTGTCAAACCACTAGTCTGACGGTGATAAGTTGTGGCAATTTGATGTTTGATTCCATATTTTTGATTTAATGCTACAATTATGCTATTCTTAAATTGACTTCCCCATCTATAATGATTTCTCTCGGCATTTCAAATTTTGAAAAAATATTTTTCCTTAAAAATTTACCAACATTTTTAGTATCACGTCAAGGTAAAGCAATCACTTTAATCCATTTTGAAACATAATCCATAGCTATTAAAATATAAATTTTTTCAGAAGAAGGTATAAATGGTCCCACAAAATATAAACCCCAAAGATAAAAAATTTCAACTTAAAGAGTAAAATTTAGGGGCATTTCATTTCTTCTTAAAGTATTGCCTACTCCTTAACATCTATCACATGTTTTTATATAATAATTAACTTCTCTAAATAGTGTAGGCCAATAAAATCTGGATTGCAAAATTTTAAATGTAGTTTTATCAACCCCAAAATGTCCACCAATGTCTGATTATGACATTTTTTGTATAATTTCTTGGGTTTCTTCAATTGTTGCACATCTTCAAATAATTAAGTCCTTACATTTTTTATATAAGTAAGATTCATCCCAAAAATAATATTTGCAATCATGAATGAACTTTTTAGTTTGATGGCTATCAAGTCTGTAGAGTAAAATATTACTAACTAAATAGTTAACTATATCAGCATACCACGAAACTTGCCATTCATTAATTCCATATAATTGTTTATTTAGAAAATTTTTATTAATTTCACATTAAAATTATCATTTTCCATTTCAAGCCTTGATAAATGATCGACTATTTGATTATGAATACTTTTCCTATCCACAACTTGAAAATCAAACCCTTACATTAGAAGGACCCATCTAATTAATCATGATTTTGCATCATTCTTCATATTTAAATACTTTATAGCAAAATCATCAGTATGTACAATACATTTGGTTTCAATAAGATAAGATCTGAATTTATCAAAAACACATACTATAGCTAATAATTCCTTTTCAGCAGTAGTGTAACTAATTTGAGATTTATTAAGCATTTTACTAGCATAGTATATTATTTAATAAATTTTATCATATCTCTGTCCTAAAACAGCCCCAATAGCGTAATCACTATCATCACACATTAATTCAAAATATTTTTTTAATCGGGTGAAACAATAATAGGTGTCGTGATTAATTTTTATTTTAATAAATTAAAAGCATTAAGTCATTCCTCATTAAAATCAAAATTAGCATCTTTTTCTAATAGTTGACATAAAGGCTTGGAAATTTTAGAAAAATCTTTAATATAACACCCATAGAAACCAGCATGCCCCAGAAAACTTATTATTCCTCTAATATTAGTAGAGGGTGCTAATTTAGCAATGACTTGAATTTTTGTTAGATCGACTTCCATGCCTTTCTCAAAAATCTTATGTCCCAAAATAATTCCTCCTACAACCATAAATTGACATTTTTCCCAATTAAGAACAAAGTTTATTTCTTCACAGCATTTTAGAACCTTCGTTAA
>NW_018219388.1:160781-163108 GCF_001263595.1 Phalaenopsis equestris | reverse complement strand
TTGATACTTTATACCACGGCTTTGGATGACTCTCCTGGAGCCCACTTAGCCCAAGTCAATGAGGAGGGAAAAGAAAATGCTCTCTACTACTTGAGCCGTCGTCTAATACCGACGGAGGTAAGGTATCCACCTATTGAGAAGCATTGTCTAGCATTAATTTTTGCCGCTCAAAACCTTATACATTACATGCTTTCTCATAAGATCGCCCTAATTTTGAAAGTTAATCCATTGCAATATTTGATGACCCAACCAACACTCTCCGGACGTTTAGCAAGATGGTCAATGATCTTATTGCAATTTGATATAACTTATGTGCCCCTCTGTGCTATCAAGGGACAGATTTTAGCAGATTTTCTCATTGCACACCCACTGCCAGCTGGGTCCTCTCTCAACGATGAGTTACCAGACAAGCAAATACTACAAATGGAATTTTCCAGTGCGCGGCGCTGGGAAATGTACTTCGATGCTGCCTCGTCAGCTAGGAAAGACAAGGGATCATGCACAGTTATACCAGGCAAGGCAGGGATCGGTTTGATCTTTATCACGCCAGATAAGGGTATGTTGAGCTTTTCGTACCACCTGACGGAGCCATGTACCAACAATGAAGCAGAATATGAAGCCTTAATCACCGGATTGGAGTTGGTGATTTCAATGGATATAACGAACATTGTCATTTATGGTGACTCTCAACTTGTCATCCAGCAAGTCACCGGACAATACAGAATTCTGAAACCAAGGTTGGCAGAATACCATCTGTACGCAATGAAGCTCCTGGAATAGATTCCTGAGGTGACGTTATACCGGATTCCTCGGGGAGATAATGCTCATGCCGACGCTTTAGCAAAACTAGCTAAGGAAATGGCATGTCCCCGGAGGATTCCATCGAAGTCACGGTTTAAGGAAGACGAGTCTTGTCTCAAAGCGACTTTGAAACTCTACAAAAACTTGGAAAAGGAGAAACAATAAATGCAGTTGCAGACATCAATGAAGATTGGCACAAGCCATTAATAGAATATTTGCATACTGGAAAGCTGTCAGAAGACAAGTTTGAGGCACACCACTTCACAAGAAAGGCCATGTCTTACCCCTGGTGGGAAATGTTCTCTACAGAAGATCGTTTGACCAAATGTGGTTACGGTGTTTGAGCAGAGCCGAGGCACAGAATATTATCAAAGAAGTACATGCCGGATTATGTGGCGCTCACTAGTCAGGACCAAAAATGAAAATGAAGATTAAAAGACTCGGATATTATTGGCCAGCAATGATGCCCGATTGCATGGATACAGCCAGAAGATGTCACCAATGCCAAGTGCATGGGGTGGTCTTACACCAGCCTCCAAATGTGCTACACCCAACTTTTGCCTCGTGGCCATTCGAGTGTCGGGGCACAGACATAATAGGTCTGATAGACCCTCCATCTTCTAAAGGACACAGATTCATACTTGCCGCTACAGATTACTTCTCCAAATGGGCAGAGGCAGTACCGTTACGTGAGGTTATGGCACAGCACGTCCTTCAATTTTTTAAATGCCAAATTGTCTACAATTTCAGAGTATCGCGAAGAATAATCTCTGACAATGGGACAGCTTTCAAAAGCACAAAGATCAACAATTTTGTCAGAAGACATGGGATAGATTGGAGATACTCTACAATTTACTATCCCAGAGTAAATGGTCTGGCTGAAGCTTTCAACAAGACACTGATGCAGATTTTGAAGAAAACACTGGATGAAAATAAATGGGATTGGCATAACAAACTGCTACCGGAGGACTTTGAGGACTCCCACTCAGTGTACACCTTATATGCTCGTGTACGGGATCGAGGCCATGTTTACGCTAGAAATCCAGACACCATCTCTTAGAGTCGTCGTTGTCAACCAACTCACAATGGAAGAAAGCACAAAACTCAGACTTGAAGAACTAGAGAGTCTCGAGGGAAAATGATTGGAAGCACGACAACATTTGGAGCTCTACCAGGCAAAGATGGTACAAGCCCATGACAAATTGCATGACAAATTGGTCCGCCCAAAGACATTCAAAGTGGGTGACCTCGTACTAGTGCTCAAAAGACCTATTCTTGCACGCCGCAAAATAGGTGAAAAGTTTGAGCCAACTTAGGAGGGACCATT
This sequence comes from Phalaenopsis equestris, assembly GCF_001263595.1. NCBI lineage: Eukaryota > Viridiplantae > Streptophyta > Magnoliopsida > Asparagales > Orchidaceae > Phalaenopsis > Phalaenopsis equestris. Next base: position 160,980 of record NW_018219388.1, on the reverse strand, counting down.
TGTCGTTGAAAAGGTCTACATAAGAGGAGCGTACCAGTTAGTGAACTTCCAGGGCGAAAGACCTATGTTACCGATAAATGGACAATACCTGAAAACCTATTACACAACTTGATGCTGCTTGATGCCACTTACCTCTGCTTACTTCTGCTTGCTTTGAAAATTTGAAACTTTGATTGTTTTAGGGTTATCTATGTGGCCA
>NW_018219388.1:156500-160561 GCF_001263595.1 Phalaenopsis equestris | reverse complement strand
AAAAATGTCAGGACAGAGGCTGATCTTTGCCTTCCAGGATGGCTGGAACCTCACACTGAATAAAGAGATGGAGCCACAAGGAGGTGTCATAGATTTCTACATGGATTTCAACCAGATTGATATGGACTATGACGACCCTCTAATGGGCGTAGTCAGCAATGAAGAAAAGAAGGAAGTACCCTCACTGTTGAGGGTAACCACTCAAGACGACGTGTCACGTAAGGGTAAAAACGTGATAGCATAACAAGATCCGATGGATGGGCCCAGCCGACTGCCCTCCATGATAGCTACTCCAGCAAGGGGCTTAATAGCTACCCGCAGTGAACAACTACCAAATACTCCACTCTGCAGAACGCAACGAAGAAATGCAAGCCGAAAGAAACAGATAGCCTTTCTGTGACAGGAGCGCAAGCACCAAAGAAACGTAAGCGGTTTTCTTACCCCCATTCCTGAGGGACATATCGACGAGCCAGAGCTGAGAGAAACTTCTGCCAGCCTGTCTACTACAGATGAAGAATCAGGATTTCTGACAGGATCAGATGTACACCCGGTACTAGAAAGCTTGTGCAGATGTTGCCCAGCATGCAACGTCAAGATACTAGCCAGAACACTAGTCGCGGGCGCATTTGTAGAATGCCCGGACTGCAATGTTTTACATCTACAGCGTTTCAGTACCTTAGAAGAATACACTACAAGCACCAACGAGTCTCAGACTCCAGATTTCGTAGCAAATGAGCCGTATGTCCCACTGGGGACTAATCAACGCGCACCGCGGGGCTCAGGATTATACATCCCGCTTGAGGCTGAATCTCATATTCCGGAGGATCGGCCTCGGCCAGCACTGGTTTGGATTCCCGCCGAGGCCCGGAGGAAGGAACTTCCTAGATAGCTGTCAGCTCCCGGTATGGTGGAATATTACAAAATAAGCAAGGTAAAAAAAGGAGAATTTGAATTCTATGAAGAGGTTCAGGGTAAGTTTATCAACATATTGGAAGGCCTGGAGCTATATACCAAGGTTTTCTCTGAAACTGATGAAAGAAGCATCCTGGACTGCATCTTCAATTTATTTGAGAGATAGAGGGTGAGCAGGCCTTCTCATGGAAAGAACGTACTCCAAGCCAAAGAAATGGATGCGGGGAAAGGGAAGAATCACCATCCAGTGCGGATGTTGCTACAATTTTACAAACGACAGACACGGAAAAGAGAATGGTCAAGTGGAATATCCTACCCGCCACTTGCATTCCTAACATTTGCATCATCAACATTTATGAAGAAGGTGACTGCATTCCCCCGCACATTGACCATCATGACTTCGTGAGGCCTTTCTGCACGGTCTCATTTATGAGTAAGAGCAATATTTTGTTTAGAAAAGAAATCGATATAATCGGCTCTGGTGAATTTAGAGGAGTTGTGGAGATTCCTCTTCCAGTTGGTTCAGTAGTTGTTCTCAATGGCAACGATGCAGACGTTGCCAAACACTGCATTCCAAGAGTACGACACCGTAGGGTGTCCGTGACCTTCCGCAGAATGGATGACAGTAAGATACCATATGGACTCCAGCAAGAACCGGAGTTGGAGGAACTGTTTCCTTATGAGCTATGAGAAGGTTGTACCTCTGAATACATGCAAAGGGAACTCTTATCCTGGAGCATGACTCAGAAGGTCTGCTTGATCAAGAGCTCGATATACCAAGCGTAGAGGACTCACTTGCTTTCTTTTAACAAGTATGACATGTGTCTGATGTAATCAGTCCATGATTTACTCTTTTTGAGGCATTAGCCTATATTTGATCTACAGTATCTTTATTGAAGCAGATTAATGGAAATTTCTCTCAAGTTGTGCCTTTTTGTCAATTGCCTTTTTGTGCGATGGATGAAAGCCGCGAGCCATGCAATGGTTAAGAGTTCCAATGAACAAAGAACGAAACGAAAAATTTTCAACAATAAATAAAACACAATAAATAAATAACAAAAAAAAAATTTAAAAATCAACCGATTGAAATTAAAACTTTAAAAAACAAATTTTGAAAAATTAAATTGTCATAAAAACAAATAAAATAAACATGTTGAGTGAATACTTCCATTTTCGGGATTTCCTACTCTGTGCGCGCAACACAACCGTCGTTATCTACACTAACTCTCTACACATCCCCGCGGAATTTCACATTCTGCACAAAATCTCACAAAGTTTCACAAATTTTTTTTCCCTCACCAATGTCAATCTTCATAAATTCTACTTGTTTCCCACGAATTCGAAACGTGAAATTCTGGAGCTATATATATATATTTAGGTAAAGGAGTTTCTTATGACTCCCTGCATGTTGAAGTGAAAAAGACTAGTACAGACATCGGAGAGGGAGTTAAGGACTCATCCTTTTGGTTCAATACAGGAACCCAGGAAATCCCCCTAAAATGAAAAACTACAGTGACTCAACAGAGAGAAGAGAGTGTAAGATTGCATCTGCCCCCACAGTAATCATTTATCTTTGTAGGCCATTCTGATGTGGGGGACATTTAGAATATCTCCTTGGAGTAGATAAAGGAGAGCAGGTGGAGGGTTGACAGCAGCCTCAGTCTCATTAGAGTGTGATCCAAGTTGGGCCAACCAGTTTGCAGGCTGGTTTCCTTCCTTATAGATGAAAGCGAACTGGATTTGTATCTTGCTAGTGAGATCTCTGATTTTATTTAACCAGTATGAGTAATGTCATGGAGTCTCATCCTCCTGATTTAAGATGGGAATAATCACAGCAGAGTCCACTTCCAACCAAATTCTATTCCAATTAGCCTTAGTGGCAAGGTTGATTGCCCAATACACAGCAATGAGTTCAGTCTCAGTGGCATCATTGGCCATGATTGGGGTATAAAAGTACAGCAGACACTTACCCAAATGATTTTTGTAGATACCTCCCATACCATCTCCATTTTTAGTAAACCTTCCATCAGTGTTAATCTTCACAATAGAATGATTTGGGGTTTTTCAGTAGACTTTGATGACTTGAATAAGTTCAGAATTAATAGGTGTATAAAAGTTGGAAATGTTAGGAAATCCTTTCCAATTAATCATCTTATGCAGGTAAGTTACACAATTTCTAGCAGTTTTCCCCACATTTGGATTTGCTTCATCAAATTTGACCTTGTTTCTTTCCATCCAGATGAACCAAGCAATGGTAAAAGGAATAGCAGCATACTTTCTTATCTTCCAGTGCAACCAACAATTGACCAACCTATCCCAAGTGAAATCTTTCCCATCAATTTTCAACTGATTCAAGAATTGTTTCCAAACCAATTGAGCAAAGTTGCATTCAAAGAATAAATGATTCAGAGTTTCCTCTTCCTTCTTACATAGCCAGCATTTAGAGGGACCCCTCAATCCCTTCAGCTTGAGAATGTGTAGGGATCATTTTATGAAATATTCTCCAACAGAAAAAGGACATAGAAGGGGATATGAATTTATTCCATAAATGATCACCCTAGAGTGTTTGCTCCCAACTGAAAGTTTTTGAATATATGGCTTTGGTGAGGCTTTGGTGGGAAGTAGTCTACCATAAAATTTTGTCTGATGTATTTCTATTAAACTTTATACTGGCCACTTTGGTAATAGAGTGAGGTTGCAGAAGATTTGATAACTTAACCAGGGACCATTCATCACCATCCCTGCAATCAGCCACTGTTGACCTCATTTTTGGTTGAGGTTTAGTTTTTTCCGCCTTAGTAGCCTAGGGTCTAGCCATAGGACTCTTCATGTTGACTATTCCTAAAAAATTAGACATGGAACCCTCACCATTAGAAATTCTACCCTGTTCTTTACTCAACTTGAAGTTCCACATGTTGGTCTCAACCTCTAAGTACTAAGTAGGTGGGGTCACTATGGGGGAAACTCAAGATGAGTCACCCTTAGGATTTCTAGACCTTAGGGTTGACCTTGGGTGTTGGTCTGGAGCTAAGGCACCCACTACACTTATCTGTACCCACAATCACTCACAACCCTGAACTCAAATTTCTAGCCTGGATCCCTTGATCTTTTGGGATACTCATGTAGTTGGTCCCCTAAACCTACTAGCC
>NW_018219388.1:154145-155455 GCF_001263595.1 Phalaenopsis equestris | reverse complement strand
CCAACAATGCACATGCTTAAGATATCTTTGCCAAATCCAAGCACATTTGCATTTAATTGTTGTGATGGATTCCTCTGGGTTCCCTGGGCACCTAGCCACCTCCCCCTGGCTGTCAGACCATCCTAGTGGCCGAAAAAGCCCAAAACCGAGAGCCACGCCCATGGTACCTCACCCAAATCAAACCTAGAGGCCAGCTCATCCAAATCAAACTATGGAGCTCCTCTGCTCTCCACATAAGCACCACAATGCACCCAAGCTGATGCCCTGAGAGCCACCCCATGACCATTTTTATAAAAACTCACCTCCCACGGCCATGGGAGGTGTGCTGATATTTCCTTAGAGAGGTCTTTCCAAACTTTACATAGAGCTTCCCTAAGATCCCCTCAGTGCATTACAACCACTTTTCCTCACCCATTCCCATTTTCGGAGCCCAACTTTGAGCTCGAAACCCTGCTGGAAACCAGGCCAGAGCCCAATACACCTCGACATTCCACCAAACTTCAATTATTTGTGCCCACACCTTCACTAGAGTGAAAGAAGCCAAAGCCCCATCAAATCCCCCTTCCACAGAGCATCTACCATAGCTCTAGACCAACACCCAAATTTGGTCGTGATTGAATTCATACCTAGGCCTTACAACAAGACCAGAGACTCAATCCCTAGCCTCCTTGGACCCCAACAAATGTGGCGACCACCTCTGATCGAAGCCTCCCTCTTCAGAGCAAAGGTATAAAACTCCTCCTCCTTCCAAGCATATTTTGATTCTCCATTCACTTAAACTTGATTTCATGGCATCTTAACCGTATGGATGTGTTCGTCTCACTTAGACGAGTCCATAGGATCAAACCCAAAGTGATTTGGTTGAGTCTAGGCCAAGATCTTAAGGTTTTAGTGTGGACGGGCACGGGATCATTCTATCGGGGACGATGACGGGGAGCCGTTTGATCGAGCGTGTATCAAATGGACGGGGGAGATCAAGCCAGAGAGCGCTTCGAAAATAGTGGGCCGAGTCAGCAAGCTACATGGACGGCGGCGTCCAACCAGAGGGTGCCACGCATGCCTTCGGAGCTGCCGAGAATCTAGTCAGCACGCGCTGTTTAAATAGATAAATAGGATTTTTTACCCATTTTAAGCATGTTGGGCTAAGTTTGGGTCAAAATTGGGCTAGCCAAGGGCTAAGCTCAAATTAATTGTTTTGGTTGGTGCAAAAAATCATAATGAACAATTTTCATGAATGATGAAAATTATTTTGAAGTTGATTTGATGGTCAATTTGGATGGATTTTGATGGGTTTTGGATTTAGACCCAAA
>NW_018219388.1:152877-153922 GCF_001263595.1 Phalaenopsis equestris | reverse complement strand
AAAAATCATAAAAATAAAATAAAAATACTCTCTTGCTCAGTGAACAGAGGAGAATAATGTGGAATAATTTTCAAGCTCATTTAATGCATAAAATATTTTTAATTAATAAATACTATCTGGAATTATTTGATTCTCCATGCATATTGACAGATCACCTTGGCTTGAAATTTTGACATGTTTTAGCCTCTATAAGGGGAAATATTCCCTGGGTTTTTCAAAGTCAGATGAGGTTCCTATATAGAGATTCATATTTTTCAAGTTATTTCACATCATTTCCTTGAAATAATCATGGAAATTAGCATATTGATTATAAAATCCTAAGAAAATTTTGGAAGGTCCACCATGACTAAAGAAACCTTTGGAAACAATTTCAATAATTCCATGGGTCAAGTCATTTATAACGCACCTAAATTTCACAAACACTAAATCATTAAGATAATTAATCTTGGAAAATTTAAAAATTTAAATGACTTGATTTTTCTCTCCACTGTGATTTATGATCCAGAGAACTCATCATAAAAGTTTCAAAATATTTTGAGTTCATTTAATAACTTAAATTGATTTTTAAAGATAAATACCACTCTTAAAACTTAAATGATTTTTTAAAAATCAAAATATAACTCAAAAAATTATGAAACTTAGTTTTTTGAGTTCTCTGTGATCAGAGATATTTTGTAAAAATAAAATAATACTTAAAATGAAAACTTAATTTTTGGCCTATTTTAAGTATTTACATAATTAAAAATTCATAAAAATCATAAAAATAATAAAACTCATGGAAATGTTCTAAATTGTTTCCTAATTACTTAGGAACAATTAAAATATTTTTCTTGATTTTCTAAATAAAGATATTGAACTTTAAAGCTTAAAAATAACTTTTAAAAGGCTAAAAATAAGTTTTTTTCACTAAAATAATTTCAATAAATCAAAGAAAAATATAAAAAAAAATAAAAAATGCTCCTCTGAGTTCTCTGACCTTAGGGAGATTTTTCAAAAATATAAAACTTAATTTTCACCACTTAAAATATTTTATTTTTATTAAATA
>NW_018219388.1:151651-152775 GCF_001263595.1 Phalaenopsis equestris | reverse complement strand
TTAGTCAAGTTAGAAATTTTCTTTGAAAATCCTTATTTTTGCAAGAAAATAATTATATAAATTAAATTAAATTAAATTTTGAAAAGTCACATTTTCTCCTCTGATGTCTCAATTAACCCATGAATGAGGTAGTATAAAAATTTCAAAGTCATTTGAATTGAATTTGACAAATTATGAGGTGTTAGAGCCATATGGGCAAATGTGTAATTTTGGAATTCTTGCCTTATATAACATTTAGGCTTAATTCAAGGAGGGAAAATGGGTAACCTCTGATCTTAATCAATTTAATTGATGTTTGAAACACAAAGGGGTTAATTGGTAGAAACCAATCTCACTTTCTTAATTAAGATCAATAAATTTCTAAATTATTAAAATTTTGAAGCTTATTAAAATTAAATGATCATGGACTTAGGGGTATGACTTTGGAAGTCAATAACTAATCAATTAAATCCTATTTTGATTTTCAGATAAAATTCAAATCATGAATCATGACCACTTAAAGCTTAACCCTTTTCAAAACTAATTAAGACACTCACTTAGGCATTAAGGGCTTAGTGGTGACTTAGGCTAAATCAAAAATTGACTAAAAAAGGATTAGAGAAATAAAAATAATCATATCGAACATCCTTGAAACACCACTAAGCCCAATTAGGATGAAAATTTGGCTAAGTGTTCAAATTACACTAACTTGCCCCTTTAAGGGTCTTCACCCACATAATTCTTAAATTGAATGACAAATGATAATTACCCATTTTCTTAGCGAAAATTGAGACATCAATTTTCACTGAGTAATAAGGGTATTCATAGGATGAACCATTAAGCAACATAATAAGTTCAAATGGACTTGAGACTTTTCACCAGTTGGTGAGAGGGAGGCATGGACCTGCTTCCCCCTCCTAACTTGTTGGATACCTCAGAGACCTATTAAACTTAATATTCTTTGCTCAATGGAATCATCCTTAATTAAACTTTTAAGGACTCACAAAAATATGACATAAGGTTAGGAAAACCGCCAGAACATACCTTTCCTGCTCTTTATAAACTGCCTTAACATGCATTTTAAGTTTCAGGTGGTGGAACGAGAAGACTCGCCAGGTACACTTTTACAGTTTTTCAGCGTTGTC
>NW_018219388.1:145521-151260 GCF_001263595.1 Phalaenopsis equestris | reverse complement strand
TGATGCCGGAACGAGGGAACCATAGGATCCTAACCGGTGTCACTCTAATCAACTCTAATATGCCCTCATAAAAACTTAAAGAACTTCAACCATAGGGCCACCTGATTTGATATTATAACTTGACACACTAGATAACTCAAACTCGTCGCAGCAGGAGCTTGGAGCTAGCTGGGTGGGCAGCACGGCCATCTTCAACAACAAAACCTGTCTTCTCCAGCTAAACCAATCTTCCTTCTTTAGACTTAAACAAAAAAGCCATAGGACTTCGAGGTTGTTTGCTATGCAACGTAAATCCTCACCTTATCTTTAGGCCTTTGTATAACCCTCCTATATAATATAAGCCCTAACTCGTCTTAGGATTCCGAGGTTGTCGTCTGTCACGACCTAAATCCTCACATCTTCCAAGCTATTTGTGTGATCATTTCACATGAATGTAAGCCCTAACTAATAAAATTGGCAGGATGAAACACCTAAATATTTCTCCTCAAAACTGAAGCCAAACATTAGGATTGCTTGGGAAGTTGCCGAGGTTCGCCTCTGGATCCCTGACATCCCCTAGTTCTTCCTCCTTTGGATTCTATAATAAAATGTTCCAAATTTGAACCAATCCCATTTTTACACCTCTACGTTCGTTCTCGTTGAAGAGTTCTACCCTTTGAAATTCCTTGAAGATAATATTTCTTTATTTCTTGATTTTTATCAAACTGTTTCCAAACTAGTTGAGCAAAGTTGCATTCAAAGAATAAATGATTCAGAGTTTCCTCTTCCTTTTTACGTAGCCAGCATTTAGAGGGACCCCTCAATCCCTTCAGCTTGAGAATGTCATCAGTAGGGATCATTTTATGAAATATTCTCCAATAGAAAAAGGAAATAGAAGGGGATAGGAATTTATTCCATAAATGATCACCCCAGGGTGTTTGCTCCCAACTGAAAGTTTTGGAATATATGGCTTTGGTGAGTCTTTGGTGGGAAGTAGTCTGCCATAGAATTTTTTCTGCTATACTTCTATTAAACTCTATACTGGCCACTTTGGTAATAGAGTGAGGTTGCAAAATATTTGATAACTTAACCAGGGACCATTCAACACCATCCCAGCAATTGACCACTTTCAAATCACTATTGTAGATATTGGTAATGGAGGATAACCAGTCTTTGGGATACCAATTGTCAAGCCAAAACTCGATATCCCCATTGCCCAATTCCCAACTATAATTGGTTTCAGCAATTTGTCTGATTTTCAGCATTTTCACCCAAATTCTAGAATCACCAATTTTCCTTAGGACCAGTGTAGGGTGCTGATCTTTGCAATACTTACTCCACATGAATTTTTCCCATAGGGAGTTTTGGGTCCTAAACTTAATCTAGAGTTTACAGAAATTAACTTGAAGGAGTTGATCAAGATCCTTAAAGCCAATTCCCCCAGCAAATTGAGGTTTAGCTGCTTTTCTCCGGGAAGCCCAATGCATTTGCTATCTTTGACCAGACCAAAGGAATTTATTAAAAATTCTCTCCAGCTGAATTTGAGTGCTTTTATTTATGGTAGTCATTTACAGTATATAAGATGGGAAGGTAGTGATTATGCTCTTTACAAAGTAATTCTTCCCCCATTAGACAAGAAGGTCTGTGTCCACCCATTGAGAAGGCTAGAAATTTTATTCAGTACCTCATAAAATTGAGTTAGTTTGGTTCTGCCAGCAATAAGAAGCACCCCAAGGTACTTAATTGGGAGTTGAGTTGTTGTGAAGCCAGTATAATCAGATGCCCAATGTTTATGAGTGGAGGATACATGTTTATAGAAGACCATCTAACACTTTGTTGGATTGAAAGACATTCCTGAATGAGCTTAAAATTTTTGTAACATTTGAAAGACTTTTCTGATAGCATTTTTGCTGGCTCTGGAGAATACCATTATGTCATCAGCATACAGCAAATGGGTAATGGCAATGTTGGATCTATGATGGTATATGTTTTGACTATGATTCAGCAAGGCTTCATCAAGCATTCTAGATAAGTAATCAATGGCAAGTATAAAGATAGTGGGTGATATTGGATCCCCTTGCTTTAATCCTCTAGCAGTAGTGAAAGAACCTCTCCCTTACCCATTTGTCAGGATGAAATGTTCATTGTTATGCAGCCACCTCCTAATCAGGTGACATAATTCACTGTTAAAGCCTCTAGCACTAAGAACCTCCAAAATGAAATCACAGCTTATGGTATCATAAGCTTTCCTTAAGTCCGGATTGTATATCATATTACTCCCTCTACAAGCTTTATTCAAATCCTGTAGAAGTTCTTGAGCCAGAAGGATGTTATCAATGATGGACCTTCCTTTCACAAAGGCAGTTTGATTGGGTTTAATTATAGAGTCCAAGTGAGGTTGTAGCCTATTCACAATGATTTTGCCGATGGTTTTGCTAATGACAGTGGTCAAGCAGATAGGTCTGAAGTGATTCCAATTCTGCTATTTTTCAGATTTAGGGATCAATACAATGATGGAGGAGCAAAATTACTTTGGAAGATTGTTGCCTTGGAAGAAGCTTGTAACAGTAGCAATAACATCAGCCTTAATAATTTCCCAGGACTTCTTGTGGAATTTAGCAGTAAAGCCATCAGGGCCAACAGATTTATTGCTATCTATGGAGCTGATTGCATTCCATATTTCCTTTTCATTGGGAATGCCAATAAGCTTGAGACCAGCAGTGTATTTTAGTTTTGCCAAGAAGTGTCCCTTCTCAATGGAGGTCTGAAGTTATGTTCCTGATTGAGTAAATCTTTGTAATAGCATATAGCATGATTTGCTATATCATTGTTGTTATGTAACCACTGGTCATTGGCATTTTGGATAGCATGATGGTGTTGCACTTTCTTTTATATTTAATATAGGCATCAAAGAATCTAGTGTTTCTGTCCCCATCAGTGAAAATATTCATAGCTGCATTTTGTATAAGGAATTTTTCCTGGTAATCAATGGCACTAAGAAGGTTGTTCTGAGCAATCATCGGTTTCTTCTCCTCCTCAATACCAAACTGTCCCCCTTTCTCCAAATCGTTGACTTCATCTTCAGCCTCCTGGACTTTGGCATGAACATTTCTAAAAGTATCCCAGCTCCAACCTCTGAGGGCTTTAACAATCTTGATTCACAGTAAGCTTAGCTTGACTAAGGGGTCAGAATGAGAAACCCATTTCCATAAGTCAGCAATGTACTTATTATAGGAAGGGTGTGCAACCCACATGTTGAGATATCTAAAAGGGGGGGAGGAGTTATAATAATCAGTTGAAGTAATGCTTATAAGTATAGGTCTATGATCTGAGCCAGCAAGATTAAGATGAGTAACAAAAGTGAGGAGGAAATGATTAAACCATGCATCGGTAAGCCAGGTAGTGTTCACCGATTTTCTTTCAAGCCTCTCCCAAATAGCTCCCATTTTCCAAGTGAAAGTAGGCCCCTTGAAACCCAGATCAAAGAGACCAACCCTGTGGATATTATCTCTGAAGGTATTCATCTTGGCAAGATTTGGGGTTCTTCCTCCAGATTTTTCAGTGGTAGAAGTGATATAATTGAAATCACCCTCCACCAACCATGGGGAGTCCACCCGTTGGCTGATGTTAATCAACCTATTCCATAGCTCTTTTCTAGCATCCTTTGTGCATCCATCATAGATGAAGGTAGCTTCACCCTTATGTCCATTCATATTGAATGGGAGGTGGACAAATTGTGGATGATCAATTAGAATATTAGAGTTTGTTTCTCTTCTGCAAAAAATCCAAATTTTATTATTAGTATTCCCAAAATGGGTGAAGCTAGCAACAAAATGGGTGAAGCTAGCAAACTTTTTAATCAGATTTTGAGGGTTCATGTGAACCATGGGTTCAAGAATAACAATACACCACAGTTTATATTTAAAGTTCAGGTATAAAACTCTTTTTAAGTGACAAAGGGTTAGCCATCCCCTTTATATTCCAGCAAAGTAGATTAATCATGGAGTGGAGGATGTGGGGAAGGCTGGGATCTAGATCTGGTTTTTTCTCTAAGAAGTGGAGAACCAATCCTTGCTCTTTCAGTCTTCATAGATTGTACTCCTGATTGTAATTTTTTCACTTTTGTCCCTGGTTTTCTCCTTTTCCTTGCTGTTTTAATTTGCCAATCTTCCTCAATGGTTTGTTTCAATTCAATAATAATTGGTTCCTTTAGATCTTTGTTAGGTATCTCTGTGATGATTTGCTTCCCCTTCTCAGCATGCAAGGGGGATGTGGGTGTGACAATTGTGATTTCAGTATCTTCCTTCCTGATTGGTCTGTGTAGTGGGATATCAGCTTGGCTGTTGGGTTCAGATAGCTCTCCAAGAGGATCAGCATCTGGTGGAACCTCAGTAATTCTTGGGGGTGATTCTTCTAACCTTTGATTTGTTTCCTGTCTATTTTCTAACATTATTTCTTCAGCCATACCCCTTACAGCATTAGCCACCAATTTTTCAGTAGCTGTGTGGTTTCTTCCTGCCATCTTCCTATTTGGGGGATGTAATCTATAACATTTATCTACAGTATGCCCAAACATCTTGCAATGTGGACAATAGTAAGGTTTCTGTTCAACTATTATGTCCTGCCAGAACCCTTCAACATCAGAACTAATCCAAATTCTCTTCAGTTCAGGGAGTGTGATATCTCTTTCAACTTGAATTATAGCAAGGCCAGGTCTAGCCTTATTATAAGTGGGAGCATCCACTCTTAGAGGTGTGCCTAGTGCTCTACCAATGTTAAATAGAGCATTAAGCCTAAAATAGGGTGGTGGTAGGCCAGGTAACTTAAACCATATGGGGACTACAGGAGGCTCTTTACCAGGATCAAACCCTGGAGTCCATTTGATGATCTTCATAACTGTTCCAGCAATGTTAATAGATTGTTTAGCAAACAAACTTGCATAATCTTCCTCAGCTGCCAATTGGATTAGAAGGTGCCTCCCATCCAAAAGCCCAATTTTCCAATTGCCTATAAACTTTAGAGATTCAAAGAAACTTCTAACTAGTTCCATTTTAGAATGTCCTAGCTGAAATTTTCCTACCAGAGTGAACTTAACCTCTTCCTTTAAAGCATCAATTTACTTGGTAGTGAAGTAAACAGTTGTTTCACCTTCTTTAGACCCAAGAGGGTGACTGCAAGGACTACTTCCTTTTCCAGCAGCAGTATCATGGAATTCCTATGGGAATACTAGAAGGTCATAATCTTGTAAAGAGTCAGTTGATCCAACCACTCCAGCATAAGTTGCTTTTTTCCATTGGGAATCAATAGAATTATCAATGGAAGAGGCCATCACCGTTCTAAAATAAGTAGGTTATGGTTTAGCTAGACAGTAAAAACTGTCCAGAAGAAAACAAAAAAGCCAAAGGGAGTTTTCTCCCCAAAGAAGATAGCCACTTCTGACACCCATGAAGACAGCAAGCAAAAGAGACCAGTGGAGTTTTCTCCCCAAAGGGAGTTCAACAAGGAATGCAGCCCCAAAAACCAGGGGAAAAGAAAGTTCCCCAAGAATTAGTGGAACAAATGAAAATGAAACCAATGGAACAGTGCCACTGAAGTTAGCTGAGAATGGAACGACAGCCACCAATGTAACAGTGCCAAGGAAGGATTTGAAGGAGCAGTAAAAGGACTCTACCACAACCAACTTGAAGCAGCAGCCACACTCCTTCACCCTGCCAGAAACCCTAACAGAGCTTCCTCTCCAGCTACCAGCATCTTCATTAT
>NW_018219388.1:137681-145452 GCF_001263595.1 Phalaenopsis equestris | reverse complement strand
TTTATATATATATATATATATATATATATATATATATATCCCCCCTCCCCCACGCCAACAGATATAATTAGAAAAAAAACAAAAAAATCTTCTCTCTCTCATACTCCCACTCTTCTTCATCCTATAAAAACACACCACCCCTTCTTCTCAACAACAACAACAACAACAACCCACTACATCACCTCTTGGCATTCGATTCCCGTCTCTAGACACAGCAACAACTCCCCTACCCAATCCCTTGTCGGAAACCAACGACATCATTGGAAAAGCCAAAACCAAGCTTAATTCCAATGAAGCTCCGACCCTACGTGAAAATCACGTCAAAACAATGCCACGAGAAGTTGGATAAGCTCAGGAAGATCTACTTATTCAAACCTAATTGAGGACAAACCTCGTAGGCTCAGGTATATCTCTTAAATTGAAATAATAATCTCAAACTTTCCTCCCTTCCAGATCGAAAAGTAGACCACAAAACACTTAAGTATCCTTATGGATGTGATATGCTCTTTGAGCTGAATAAAACAAGCCCAAGAACGCAAAATTTGGTTGAGAATTAGCGGAGGACGCACTCCGGAAATTTTGGACCGTTGGTTTTCCTCCATGCATGTGTCGGGGTCCGGCTTCATGGGCATCGCGCGAGGGAGGGAGAAGATACGACAATATTTTTTTATTTTATTATTTTATTTCAAAAATTATAATTAAATTTCAAAATTACATAATTTTTAATAAAAAAATAAAAAAAATAAACTGAAAGATGCTATGAACTTAAAAAAAGGAGGAGAATTTTTCAAAATTAAAATCATAATTTTTCATCAAGTAAATATTTTTTAAATTAATTTTTGAAGTTCTCGAGTATTTAAATCATAAAAATTAAAATATATATGGAAAAAATATGAAATTTGGCAGAAATATTAAATGGTCTTGGGTAAAGCTTATCTGATTTTTCCAGGACATTTTAGTTTATCTGTATTTGTATTTTGATTTTTGAACGAAACGACATATTTATGTAACTTAAAAAATTATAAAAATTATAAAAAATTGTAAAACTCTCTCTGATTGAACATTAGACCATTAACAGAGGTTTAAAAATTTTAAAATCATGTTTAAAATAATTTTTTCAATTAAAACATGTTAATTAGGATTAAGGTTTAATTTAAGCTAAGTTTACCAAACCCAAGCTCAACCTAAGTTTTATCTAGCCAATTCTCTTTAGGTCTTGTTCAACCTGATTACATACCTGGTCAACCAACTTAAGGATTGAGTCAATCACCATTAAGTCCAATTTCAGTCATTTAGGGCTTTAGGCCAGTCAGTCTTTAGACCGAGTCTCGTTTGAGTAAACTTAAACTTTAGTTGATTCTAATTTGAATTGTTAGACCATTTTAAATTTGAGCAGTTAGACCATTTTAAACTTGAGATTTAAGTCATCATATCATTTAATTCAGACTGAACTTCTTGAAGATTAGGGTTAGTCAACATGAACTATAATTTAGTTTAACATACACATTAGGTTCATCTTAAACTAAACCTTAATCTTAGGTCAGCCTTAACCTAAACTATTAGGATTAGTGATCCTAACCACTAAGATTAGTTAACATAAAACTTAGGTTAGTTAACTCTAATCCATAGGATTAACTAAGCGTAAACATTAGGTTAGTTAACTCTAATCCATACGATTAGCAAAGCCTAAACAAGCTAAGCCTAAACATTAGGTTGCTGAGCCCTAAACCAATAGTATTAGTTAACCTAAACCTTAGGTTAGTTAACCCTAGTCTTAGGTTAGTTAACCCTAAACAAATAAGATTAGTTAACCAAAATATTCCCTAAACCAATAGGATTAGCTAAGCCTAAACATTAGGTTAGTTGACCCTAAACTAATAGGAATAGTTAACATAAACCTTAGGATAATTAACCCTAAACTAATAGGATTAGTTAACCTAAACCTTAGTTTAGTTAACCTAAACCCTTGTTTAGTTAACCCTAAACAATTAGGATTAGTTAACCTAAACCCTAAGTTAGGTAACCCTAAACCAATAGGATTAGTTAGCCTAAACCCTAGGTTTGTTAGCCCTAAAACTAATAAGATTAGCTAAACCTTAAACCTTAGGTTAGTTAACCATAAACCAATAGGATTAATTAACCCTAATCCAATAAGATCAGTTAATATAAACCTTAGGTTAGTTAACCATAAACCAATAGGATTAGTTAACTGAAACCTTAGGTTAGTTAACCCTAAATCAATAGGATTAGCTAAGCCTAAACCTTAGGTTAGTTAACCGTAAACCAATAGAATTAGCTAACCTAAACCCTGGGTTAGTTAGCCCTAAAGTAATAGGATTAGTTAACCTAAACCCTAGGTTATTTATCCCTAAACTAATAGGATTAGTGAACCTAAACCTTAGGTTAGTTAACCCTAATCCAACCCTGATCTTTAGGCTGAACAAACTTGAATCATAGCTTAGCCTTAAGCTAAACCTACCATAAACCTTAGGTTAAGAACCTAACCCATAGGTTGAACACAGGAGAACCTTTTAGATATAACCTTAAACCTAAGTTAAACCTAAACCCCTCACCTTGAACATCAATTAAGAAATAAAATAAAACACATTGGGAGGGATAAAATTTACATAAAACATATTAAAAACTTAAACTTAAACCAAAACAAATGCAACAAGACTTTAAAGCATGGCTTTGAGGTTAGTCAGCTTCGAAGTCGTCAACTTCACATAAGTAATAATAAGTGAACAAAAATAACTAAAATAAAACACTTAAAATCCGATAACAAGATGTAAACAACCTAAAATATTTCAACCCTAAAATTGATGAAGTAATTCAAGAATTAACCAAATCTTAATCACAAAGATCATATAGCACAACTTCAACCTCATTTTTTGTTCTAGTTTATGAAGATTTCTTGGACGATGCATTCTGTGGATGTTGAAAAGAATCTTCCGGTCCTGGTGGGCAACCACCTTTTGGACTAAGTAAGCTATAGCACCCGGCGACCCGGGACGATGGAGCCATAGTCATCTTGACTGGGTTACCACTAATTAAATAATTAAAATTTAATAAATATTTGATAAAACATTGTTTCTTTATTTGCTCTATTTATTGCTTTATGTATCTGAACACATGTTCTTTTACTGCTTTTATCAAACATAGAATGCATATGTTAAGGACAAATAATGAAGTAATAAAAGTTGTTTAGATTAGGGAGAACCTAGAAATCATAACACTAGGTGATTACTTAGCTTAAGTGAACTTAGCCTTGGTCTAGGTTTGAACTATACCTCCACTACCCTTTAATTAATTCACTATAAAATTATCGAAACAAATAAAACTTTTAATAATAAAAGTGAAGGACCTGAAGACTTGAAGCCCTTAAGACATTTTAGTATGGAACTTGGAGCAGACTTTATGGGCAGCTTATTCAAGACCCTTTCTTTAGTTTAATAACAATCCTTAGGATTCTAAGATTGTCTTTTATGACATAAACCTCTCTTTTTTGTTAGGCTCCTGCATAGTCCCGATATGCAGCATGTCCTAACTTATTTTAGGATTCTGAGGTAGTCACTCGACGTAAAGCTTCCTATCTTTTTAGGCTTTTTGTGTAGACCATTATTACGCAAATTTAAGCCCTAATTAATAAAACTGACAAGAGCTAACTTAAATTAATATCATCTTAAATTGAGCTAAACATTAGGATAGTTTGGGGGATTACCAAGAACCTACCCTGGATCCTTAATCTCCCCGACTTTTTCCTTTGATTCTTAAAACAAAATCTTTCACTTTTGAACCAATCCCTATTGAAAACTCCACAATCATGTTCGTCAAAAACTCTTCCTTTTGAACTCATAAAAATAAAAGATTCCTGATTTTTATCGAGAGTTTTCTTAAGTGATTTGTTTGCTTAAGATGTAATTAACTATAGGGGCTTGCCCTTATAGGGAATTTAAAAGAACCCAGACTTAAAATAAATTCTATTTGACTCCCATATCAAATAGGAGAATTTGTGGTCATCATGCAAACTTGTAGATCAAATGGAAGTTATTTATTTCTATAATTTATTTAATTGAGCTTATTATCAAGTAGTGTATTACCTTTCAGGTTGGTATATTACTCATGGTTAGCTCAATTAATCAAACTGTAGGAATCAATGGGATCAGTTTGACCCCATTTTCTTTAAATTAAAATATTTAATTTCTAAATACTATATTATGCTAAATTAAACCGCACCCAGCCGCATGGCGACCGACACATACTAGAGGGATTAGAACTCTATACCAAAGTCTTCTTAGAGACTAACGAAGAAAGTATTCTTGACTGTATTTTTGACCTAAGGGACAAAGGTCAAGCAGGTTTACTTATGGAAAGGACCTATTCTGAGCTGAGGAAATGAATGTGATTCGAGGAAAAGGGAGGATTACTATTCAGTGTGGCTGCTGCTACAACTTAACAAATGACAGGCAGGGGAATCCGCTTGTGATCCTTAGAGGCGATCAAGTAGATCCACTACCGCCAATGATAAAGTGGATGATCAAAAGAATGGACAGATGGAGTATTCTGCCTACTACATGCATTCTAAAAAGTTGTATTATCAACATCTACGACGACGAGGGCATTCCTCCACACATTGATCACCATGACTTCGTGAGGCCTTTTTGTACACTCTCATTCATGAGTAAAAGTAACATCTTATTTGGGAAAGAAATTGACATCGTCGGTCCTGGTGAGTTTAGATGCTCTATGGATATTCCTCTACCAGTTGGTTCAATCTTGGTTCTTTAAGGCGACGGTGCAGATGTCGCCAAACATTGAATTCTAGGGGTATGACACTGTAGGGTGTCCGTGACCTTCTATCGGATGGACAACAACAAAATGACATATGGATTTCAGCCAGACCTGGTACTGGAAGAGCTACTGCCATACGAGAGAGCTATGAGAGGGTTGTACCTCTAAGTACATGCAAAGGGAACTCTTCTCCTGGAGCATGGCTTAGAAGGTCTGCTTAATCAGGAGCTCATTGTACCTGGTACAGATGGTCAGAGGGTTCACTTTGTTCTTCTTTTTTAAAAGAAAAAGCAACATGATATGTATCTGATATGTTTAGCCTACATTATATTCATGGTATGAGATGTTATGGATGTAGTTCAATATGTACTATTGACAGCGATTTTATATATGCTTAAAAATACAAGAATTTGATACCACTGCTATAAGATTTAAATCTCGACAATGACGCCAAAAACTTGATGCAACTTTTAATATGTAAGAATTTATGAACCCAGATTTATATATTTATAATGATTTTGTAAAGTTACAATTTCCAATGCAAGTATGCGCATCGTTCACGTAATACAGGGCTCTAGTGGAGTCATGTTTATCGACCCCAGGGGAAGTGAGGTAAGAGGACCTTAGTCAAATCCTAGTCTACTACAATTAGTCCTTAGTTTGGAATGTCAATTAAAATGATGTTTTATCTAGAAACTACTCCTAAATGCAAGTGTTAAATGTAAAGATAGTAACTATAACTAAATGCAAATATTAATTCTAACCCTTTTTGGAGATAACCCTTTTTGGATGAACTGGTTTGGAGAATTTTGAGATATTAAAACTATTATTCTTATGTAATGAATTAGATAATGTAAATTAATGAGATGCATTAAATATTGTATGTACCAAATAGGAGCAATCCTATTCGTTACTCTTTGGTCCAGGCATAAAGAATATTGACTAATCTCATGCTTGTTTACTGAATCCGTAGCTAGGCTGGGAGGATACCGGCTCTCACTTTGGAGCTCCCACATTCCCCTCGCCTGAGGGCTATCATCTCTGCTTCAGTACTCAAACAATAAGATTGAATTGGGGATTTTAGTCTTTCAACCTAAAATCTCCAATTCTCCGCCCATCAAAGTATATTTCCCTATTTATTTGCATTCAACTCCCATGAACTTAACCATCCATAGAATCTGAATATGGTTCTATTTTGTTGAGAATTACACAGCCCTCTCAGGTTTTAATGCAATTAAAAAAAATTAACACTATGATTCAAGTCACAAACACTAATCTATTCCATCCAATGCAAGTAAAAACCATCACATTTAATTTTTTTATTTTTATTTTTTGGCATTGATGTTGAAACTTAACTGAGCATGGAGCGAGCAATTAACAAATGAGAATATTTTAGATAAAGTCGTACATTTTTTCAAGGAAATTAACATTTAAGAGGGATCATAATTTTATTTATTCAGATATTTTTAACAAAAAAGAGCGAACAAAATGATCTTGAAAGATTGGAAAGGTAAATCCACTAGATAAGTGTTTACAAAAATCAAAAGATAATGAAGAACACAATACTTAGCTTTTTTTCCTTTGAAAGAAAGATGAATATCTCTCCCACAAAGTCTCTTGCTGATCAATGCAATGCTAGAACATCTCCTTACAAATTCTCTCTAAATATGCTCTCCAATCTCTCCAAAAAGATAGAAATCTACATTTCTACTCCTATTCTAAAAACCCTAAACTTTCTCCACACTTTTCCTAACATTCCTCTCATAAAAAAACCCTCTTTTCCTAACCTAAATTCGTTCTTTTAAAGTGTAAGGATGAAGTTTGAAGAGTTGCCACAAGAGTCCTTTCAAAAAGCGTCCAAATACGTTGAATTTCAGCCCATAACTGCCAAAAGTTGGTCCAAAGTCGTCCCGGGCCGTCGGCGGGCTTGAGGGCGTCGTCGGCAAGCTTTTCTGTCATTTTTCGTACTTCTCGGGTAATTCTCATCGTCGGTGCCATTTTGGGCTTTGTTGGCGAGCAGACTGCGCAGCTCCACCGTTTCGCTCCGTTTGGCTCCGTTTTAGCTATGTTTCGTCCCATTTCAATTGTGTTGTGTTCCTAACAGATAGCCATAAAAAATAAACATGAAAATAACCTTCCTTTAAAGTGTAATATCATTAAAAAAATATGCAAGAAGTGTAAAATAGATTAAGCATCGAAAGCCTTATCGAAAGGTGACAGGGCAAAATTTCATTTCTTGCTCGTTTTTGCTCCAAATTGCACCGTTTTTGCATCTTTTTGCTCCAATGGCCATAATTCATCATACCTGCAACAAAATATAAAAAATACCATTCTTTAAAGTACAATATCATAAAAAATAGTGTATATGAAAATCTCAATATATTTTCCTTTGGTCAAAATCCCCCAAACTTAACTATTACTTTCCTCAAGTAATTTTAGTACTACATAAAAGTTATGATCTATTGTAGTAAAGTTTTAATTTAGAAATACTATAAGTTTGATTTAGGTAAATATCATAGTGTGATTTTTAGAAAAAATTCAAGTAATTAAATTAACTCTGTAGGTACGAGATTATCTAGTCATCAAGTTTAAGAGTTCTAGTTTTCTATTCATTTCAAGAATGACTATATGTTGTAATATCAAGTCACTTAGAAAATTCAAATGATAGGAAATTCATGAGAGCACTATTAGTAAAAGATGTTAATCCATAAATATAAGTTAAGGAATGTATTTAGGTTTTCCTTTTAGGTATGTCCAGTGAAGCCAATTTTTGATTAGGCATCTCCTCAAGCTTCTCCTCAGTTTTATATATATTTTTTTCTTTCTTTTCCTTTTTTTTTGGATTGCTTTCAATCTTATATATTTTTCTTTTCTTTTCAGGGATTGTTGTCAATCCTTTCTTTTTTCCTTTTTTTAAGTGAGGATTGCTATATCTGGATAGCCTTTAATGATTTTGAACATCACCTTTCTTTCCATAAAT
>NW_018219388.1:135529-137409 GCF_001263595.1 Phalaenopsis equestris | reverse complement strand
ATAAAATCATATTAATAATTTTTGAAAATATTTAAATTGAGAACATCTAATAGTTAATCGTTTTCTTCCCTCCCCCAAACTTAAATTTTTCAATATGGAATGATACAGGTGGAAATAAAAATTCTAAATATAAATCATACCTCAGTATTTTAGGCATTTTCATCATTCTAAAATTTTTTGCAGTCCTTCTCAAAATTTCTACTTCACCTGGTCTATAACATTAGGAGCTTTCTATACATGAAAATCATTAGAGAATTTGCTGTGTAATGAAATTTTGAAATAAGTACAAAACTACTAGCTAAAATTTTTAAATATTTTACAATTTAATTCCATAAAATATAGCAGAAACAAAAAGTAATTAAATTTACTAGCTACTGCAGCATCCTAGAAATGATGGGATGTTGATGGGCTTCTCTTCATTTTAATTCTTGAATAATGAATTAAAAGTAAAGGAAAAAAAATAAGAAACATAGATATAGTAGGGGTAAAGAACAAACCAAGCGGGATCTTCTGAGACGGCTGCGAAAACCTTGGCATATGTCCCGGAAAACGCTCAGTATCTCTAGCATTAGTTTGCTCTTTCGGAGGTATTGTCATTGAGTGGACCATTGTTGATCTGTCAAAATTACAACATTATTGTTTATTAGAACCCTAAACTAAACATGCTAGAATGAAATTAACTCATGCCTGAATAAAATTGAACTGAAGAATGGTCTAACAAGCATGACATGTATCAGCATAAGAATATGTTCTTTTAAGTGTTCTTCAAATCTCTATATTGTTGTAACACAAACACAAACACACATGATAAAAGAGGTCAATCTTTCTTTAACTCATCGCATCTCATTACCTTATTTCCTATTTCGAGCAAAATCACCACATTAATAAATTAGGTACTTATAAATGATTTTATAGAGTATAATCCAATGGATAGGATTATCCTTAATATATTGGCTCTCGAGCACCAACCTCAGGCATCACCTTATCCTTTTAATTAAGCACCTCCAAAAATTATAAGGGTAGGTAAAATCATGCATAAGTTACTCATCAAATAGGTTCGCGACTCCTATCAAATGAAAACAAAGTCCAAGAAAGGAAGTAACAAATATGAGATGGAACTATCACTGTTAAAATTCTTAATGTCTTTTGTAAAACTCAAGTTCAGGTGAGACCCGAGTTATAGTGGACTCGTCAATCTAACTACTACAAGAGAACATACAAGTCTAACCATAATAAGAATTTAATGAATCATCTACCTCATGACACAAAAAAAGTAAAACAAAACACTAACAATCTAAACATCTACCAAACATCAAGAAAACAAATCAATTCGCAGTAAAGCAAACACAATACAACACTAACAATCATGAATCTTAAGCATACTAAATCAAACCACATAGATAACTATGGGTTGCCTCCCATAAGCGCTTGATTTAACGTTGCTAGCCCGACAAATGATTCCACCGGGATCAAAATTCCAATTAAGTAATTCTTGATCAATAGCCCAATTTTTTCCAGATCTAGGGATTCCTACAAAGTCCTCAAATTTAAATTTTTCTTTCAGCTCTTCCTTTTCATATTGATTCATATCCTTGTTCCTCATATTTCCTTCTAGATTCAATATTCTTCTAGTAATTTTCTCAATTTGCACATTAATATCATCCTTGAAATTTATAAGAAATGGATCTTTATATGATACTTCATGATCTCCCAAATTTTGGATCAGATTCTTTCTAGATAATTCAGATTTTAGATCAATATCTTCTATGTAACTCTTCTATTTCAAATTATCTTCCAATTCTTCAAGAATTTCTTCCATTGATCTTTCAATTTCCTTATCCTTATCTCTCAACTCAAAGCTATTTTGAAACAAATCCTCA
>NW_018219388.1:132255-135206 GCF_001263595.1 Phalaenopsis equestris | reverse complement strand
AAGAAAGATAAATTTATCAACTTTAACAAGCACATCTTCTATAAACCCTTTTGGATAAATGATAGATCGATTAGTTAACTGAAGAGTTATAGTAGTGGGAGAAATATCGGCTAAACCTAACCTTTTAAATATAGATAGAGGCATCACATTAATGCTTGATCCTAAATCACATAAAGCTTTTCCACATAATCTTTTTCCAATTACACAAGGAATTGTAAAGCTATAATGATCTTTAAGTTTCTGAGAAATTTTTTTTTGAAGTATAGCGCTGCACACCTCACTTAGTGCAATTATCTCGTAATCCCCAAATTTTCTTTTCTTGTTTAATATCTCCTTCATAAATTTTGCATAACTTGGCATCTATTTCAAAGCTTCAGCCAAAGGAATACTTATCGTAATCATTTTAAGTACTTCCATGAACTTTCAAAAATTTTTATCCAACTCATGTTGTCTAAGTCTTTGAAGAAATGGAGGTGGTGGTTTTTTTAAATTGATTTTAGTTGGAGATATTAATTTTTTCAGGTCCTTAGAAACATGTTCTTCAGGTCTTTTAGTTTCCTTTGTTTCTCTCACAACATCTTTCTCTTTTCTAACCACATCCTCTATGTCTCTTCCACTTTTTAATTGGACAGCTTTTACTTGTTCATTAGTGTTCACTTTAGGGTTGATCTCAATGTTGCTAGGAAGTGTTCCTTGGGGTCTATTGCTAAGTGAATTAGCAATTTATCCCAGTTGATTCTCTATGTTTCTAATCACAGCATTTTGACTTTGTAACTCGTTTCCTATTTGCAATACCACTTCTTCCATAGACATCTTCTTATTCTTAAATTGTTGATCATTGTTAGAGTCCGGTGGATATGAAGGTCTATAGTTTGTGTTCCCATGATTATTCCAACTTCCATTAAGATTTGCATGACTATTTTCCCATTTTTGGTTTCCACCATTAGTAGTATGATTCCAGTTAAAATTAGAATGGTTCTCCCAACCTGGGTTGTAAAAGTTAGAGTACAGGTTGTTTATGGTATTTAAAGCATCATATCATAAGTTAGAATCAATCATATGCCCTAATGAACTTTCCTCACTTACTGGAGTGAGTTGAGGCTGGTCATTCCAAATTGGTCTAACTTTCTTGATATTGCGGCAACTTGAGATGCAAGAATTGTAATCACATCTCAATCATGAACACTGTCTACTTTTTTAGGATTTACCCTTATAGAGGGCCATTGAAATTCGTTTGTAGCCATATTCTCAATTAACGCATACACTTCATCAAAGAGTTTTGACATTAATTATCCACCAATAACAGCATCAATTATAAACCTAAGGGATTCTACTTACCCATTATAAAAAGTTTGAATGATTAACAAATCAGGCAGAGCATGATGTGAACACTTTCTTAGGAGTTCCTTAATTCTTTCCCAGGCTTCGTATATTGATTCCCCTTCATACTGACAAAATGAGATAATATCTTTTCTAAGTTTAGTAGTCTTTGAAGGTAGAAAATACTTTGTTAGGAATTTCTGAGTTAACTCCTCCCAATTTTTAATAGAGTCAGGTGCTAATGAGTATAACCACATTTTAGTCTTATCCCATAGTGAGAAAAGAAAAAGCCTTAGTCTAACAGCATCGTCTGACATACTGTTATAACAAAATATAACACAAAGTTCTATAAAATTTGATAAGTGTAAATAGGGATCCTCCAAAGGAGTTCACCCAAACTGATTGTTCTCCACCAGTTAACCCTTATAGAGGGCCATTGAAATTCGTTTGTAGCCATATTCTCAATTAACGCATACACTTCATCAAAGAGTTTTGACATTAATTATCCACCAATAACAGCATCAATTATAAACCTAAGGGATTCTACTTACCCATTATAAAAAGTTTGAATGATTAACAAATCAGGCAGAGCATGATGTGAACACTTTCTTAGGAGTTCCTTAATTCTTTCCCAGGCTTCGTATATTGATTCCCCTTCATACTGACAAAATGAGATAATATCTTTTCTAAGTTTAGTAGTCTTTGAAGGTAGAAAATACTTTGTTAGGAATTTCTGAGTTAACTCCTCCCAATTTTTAATAGAGTCAGGTGCTAATGAGTATAAC
Source organism: Phalaenopsis equestris (assembly GCF_001263595.1). Taxonomy (NCBI): domain Eukaryota; kingdom Viridiplantae; phylum Streptophyta; class Magnoliopsida; order Asparagales; family Orchidaceae; genus Phalaenopsis; species Phalaenopsis equestris. Next base: position 133,101 of record NW_018219388.1, on the reverse strand, counting down.
CACATTTTAGTCTTATCCCATAGTGAGAAAAGAAAAAGCCTTAGTCTAACAGCATCGTCTGACATACTGTTATAACAAAATATAACACAAAGTTCTATAAAATTTGATAAGTGTAAATAGGGATCCTCAAAATGAGCTCCCCCAAACTGATTGTTTTGCACCAAATAGATAATCTCAGGATTTATTTCAAACAAGTCAGCTTCTACGACAGGGTTTTGTATACTTAAGTGAATTTCATCTGTCGTAGGATTTACGTAATCCCTCAATGAAGTATGACGATTTTCCAAGTTATTATCTTGAAATTTTTCCATTTTCATTTCTAGTTTTTCGAGTCCTCTTTGTATTTTTATTTTTTTCTTTTTTTCAAACTCGAGATCATAAGGCACAAATCCTGTAGATCCTTTATTTTGCATACGCAACACAACAAACAATAAATTAACAATTAAACAAATAACAGATGAAATATATTCAACATAACAAAACATTTTCACGAACGCCTTATTTTTAATAAAAATATTTTTTTAACACTTTTTCATATAAAAATACTTTTCACACAAAACAGTTTTTATGACACTACAGTTTTCCAAGTCTAAGCCTAATTACTTCAAATAAAATTCTCCTCAAGTTCTTACCGAAGCTTCCACGGTAACAGCGCCAAAAAATTGACAGCGACTTTACATATGCTTAAAAATACAAGAATTTGATACTGCTGCTAGAAGATCTAAATCCCCGACAATGACACCAAAAACTTGATGCAACTTTTAATATGCAAGAATTTATGAACCCAGATTTATATATTTATAATGATTTTGTAAAGTCACAATTTCAAACGCAAGTATACGTATC
>NW_018219388.1:127068-132020 GCF_001263595.1 Phalaenopsis equestris | reverse complement strand
AAAAACTGCTATTCTTATGTAATGAATTGGATGATGTAAAAGAATGAGATGCATTAAATATTGTATGTGCCAAGTAGAAGCAATTATATTCTTTACCCTTTGGTCCAGGCATAAAGAACATTGACTAATCCTATGCTTGTTTACTGAATCCGTGGCTAGGCTGGGGGGATACCGGCTCTCACATTCCCCTCGCTTGAGGGCTAACATCTACACTTCAGCACCAAAATGATAGGACCAAATTGACGATATTAGCCTGTCACTTTAAAATCTCTAATTCTACACCCGATAATTTTTATTTTGCAATTTATTTGTACCAAACTTTCAAGGACTTTGACCTCCCTAAATCCTGTATGTAATTTTCACTACAGTTGTAAAACTCAACATATTTTAACAAATCAATTGGCCATATTGAAAGTAAATTAAGATTGAAGTGAAAAGATCATCACAACTTCCTCAACATTCTCATAGAACAACCAATTCAAATCACTATTTCACAAAATCTGAAGACAATGAGAAAAACAGAGAAACTTCTAACATGCATCACAAAATCCTAAACATGAATTCTACTCTTTACAAAAGAAATGTAAAATGAAAAAAATGGTATAAACTTCTCACAGCATTATTTCCAAAGAAGAAGAGAGAGTAAGAGAAGCCCATCACAAAGCACGAAGAAAACACAACGGAAACTTCATTTAACCAAAGCAAATCCATTAGATAAGTGTTTACAAAAATCAAAAGATAATGAAGAACACAATACTTAGTTTTTTCCCTTTGAAAGAAAGACAAATATCTCTCTCACAAAGTCTCCCACCGATTCATGCAATGCTAGAATATCTCCTTAAAAATTCTCTCAAAATCTCCTCTCCAATCTCTCCAAAAATGTAGAAATCTACATTTTTACTCCTATTCTAAAAACCCTAAACATTCTCCACACTTTTCCTAACATTCCTCTCACAAAAAACCCACTTTTTCTAACCTAAATTCATTCTTTTAAAGTGTAGGGATGAAGTTTGAAGAGTTGCCACAAGAGTCCTTTCAGAAAGCGTTTAACTACGTTGAATTTCGGCCCATAACCTCCAAAAGTCAGCCCATAGTCGTCTCGGGCTCCGTCGGCGGGCTAGAGGGCGCTGTCGGTGAGCTTTTCTGTCATTTTTCAGTCTTCTCAGGTAAACCTCGCCATCGACGCTGTTTTGGGAGCCGTTGGCGAGCAGACTACGCAGCTCCACCATTTCACTCTATTTGGCTCCGTTTTAGCTCTATTTCGCCCCATTTTAGTTGCGTTGTGTTCCTAACAGATAGCCCTACAAAATAAAAATGAAAAAAACCTTCCTTTAAAGTATAATCTCATTCAAAAATATGTAAGAAGTGTAGAATAGATTAAGCATCGAAAGACTTATCGAAAGGTGACAGGGAAAAATTTCATTTCTTGCTCGTTTTTGCTCCAAATTGCACCGTTTTTGCATCTTTTTGCTCCAATGGTCATAATTCATTATACCTGCAACAAAACATCAAAAATACCCTTCTTTAAAGTGTAATATCATCAAAAATAATGTAATGTAGGTATGAAAATCTCAACATATTTTCCTTTGGTCAACTATATATTGTACCTTTTTAAGTGTTAGTCTATGTTTGATCTGTGACATTTTTATTGAAGCAGATTAATGGAATATTCTCTCAAAAATGTGTCTTTTTATCAGTTACCTTTTTGTGCGATGGATGGAAGCCACGAACCACGCGTTGGTTCAGAATTTCAATGAACGAAGAACGAAACAACAAACCTTTAACAATAAAATGAAATTTAAAATAAAAAAAAATTATAAATGAACAAACAACAAAGTAAATTTCTTTTGAAAATCAACCAATTAAAATTAGAATTTTAAAAGACAGTTTTGAAAAATTAAATATGATAAAAACAAAATGTGATGTAAAAACAACAGGAAAAGAAAATGAATCTGTTGAGTGGATTCTCTTGTTTTCAGAGTTTCTTACTCTTTGTGTGCGCAATACAACAATCTTTATCTGCATTAACTTTCTTCACATCCTCGCAGAATTTCACATTCTACACAAAACCCCACAAAACTCTACAAATTTTCTTCAACAAAATCAACCTTTTCACATGACACATTTCTGCAAATTCAACATCACAAACTCTCTACACTATTTTTATATGACTCTCGGAGTCGGTACCCAAATTTTGTCTCCACATATTCGAGATTGGTATAAGACCCCCTTTTAATTGAGCATGACATCCTATCTTTAATCTTCAAGGTCGGTCCCTGACTTCCGACTCTCTTTTAAAAAATGATAACTAAAATTCAATTATCATTTCTAGATTAGTACCTAAATTATGATTCCTACACATACTTTCTTGTTACCTCATGAGACTCACATTTTTCGATGTGAGTCCTAGTGCTTTCCTTGTCAATGTAACGCACATATTCTCTTGTCACCGCTTGGGTTGTATGTGAGTCCTAGTGCTTTCCTTCCTAACGTGACACACATATTTTCTTGTTACCGCTTGAGTTGTTTATCAGTCCTGGTGCTTTCCTTCTCAATGTAACACATATGTTTCCTTGTCACCGCTTGGTTGGATGTGAGTCATTATACTTTCCTTCCTAACGTGACACACATATTTTCTTGTTACCTCTTGAGTTGGATATGAGTCCTGGTGCTTTCCTTCTCAATGTAACACATTCGCCTCTTGGGTTGGATGTAAGTCCTAGTGCTTTCCTTCCTAATGTGACACACATATTTTCTTGTTACCTCTTGAGTTGGATGTGAGTCCTAGTGCTTTCTTTCTTAATGTAATGCACATATTCTCTTGTCACCGCTTGGTTTGGATGTGAGTCCTAGTACTTTCCTTCCTAACGTGACGAACATATTTTCTTATTACCTCTTTAGTTGGATATGAGTCTTGGTGCTTTCCTTTTTAATGTAGCACATATATTCTCTTATCACCGCTTGGGTTAGATGTGAGTCCTGGTGCTTTCCTTCCCAACGTGAAGCACATATTTTTTTGTTACCTGTTGAGTTGGATAGGAGCTCTAGTGCTTTCCTTCTCAATGTAACACATATATTTCCTTATCACCTCTTGGGTTGAATGTGAGTCCTAGTGTTTTCCTTCCTAACGTGACACACATATTTTCTCATTGCCTCTTGAGTTGGATGTGAGTTCTGGTGCTTTCCTTCTTAATGTAACACATATATTTTTCCTTGTCACCTCTTGGGGGATATGTAAGTCCTAGTGCTTTCCTTCCTAATGTGACACACATATTTTCTTGTTACCTCTTGAGTTGGATGTGAGTCCTAGTGCTTTACTTCTCAATGTAGCAAAGATATTCCCTTATCATCGCTTGGGTTGGATGTGAGTCCTAGTGCTTTCCTTCCTAATGTGACGCACATATTTTCTTGTTACCTCTTAAGTCGGATGTGAGTCCTAGTGCTTTCATTCTCAATGTAGCACATATATTCTCTTGTCATCACTTGGGTTGTATGTAAGTCCTAGTGCTTTCCTTCCTAACGTGACACACACATATTTTTTTTTTGTTATCTCTTGGGTTGGATGTGATTCCTAATGCTTTCCTTCCTAACGTAACACATATATTCTCTTGTCACCGCTTGGGTTGGATGTGAGTCCTAGTGCTTTCCTTCTTGACGTGACATATATATTCTCCCTGTCACATGTAAGTTTGAATATAACTCCCTAGTGGTAACTCGAACTGGTACAATCCTTTATTTATGGCGTAATATCCTTCATGGTTGTCATCTTCTACACTATTGTTACCCTTTTGAGTTGGATGTGAGCCTCTGTGTTTTCCATCTCGATTCGGTCATCCCACACAATCCTATTCTCATCTTTTGAAATCAGTTTCAAGACCACCTTAAATGGATTATGACATTTGATTCTTATTTCGGGATTGATACCCAAATTTCAATTCCCACCTTGGGGTTAGCACTTATATACTGACTCCCATCCTTTATAAATACCTAAAATTTCATAACTCAAAATTCACTCTCCAATCCTAAGCGATAATCCCTACTTCTTGATTTCAATCAAACGATCATCTGCTAATTCCCCAGCATAAACAAATCACACACACAACTCTACACATACTTTCGGGTCTGTTGACTTAGGAGTTTGTATTGGTTTTTTGGTTTTTGTTGATCTCGTTTGATCTCGTCGGTCAACGCCAATATACACGGTGTGCTTGCCCAACACACCACACCTATTGAGGGTCCATTTGTTGACCTCACATTTAGTTGAGGTTTAGTCTTTCTTCTTTAGTAGCCTAAGGTTTAGCCGTAGAACTTTTCTATTGACTATTCTTAAAAAATTGGACATGGAACCCTCACTATTAGTAATTCTACACTCTTCTTTACTCAACTTGAAGTTACACATATTGATCCTAACTTCTAGCACTTAGTAGGTGGGGTTATTATGGGGGAACCCCAAGAAGAGTCACCCTTAGGACTGCTGGACCTTAGGGTTGACCCTGAGTGTTGGTCTAGGGTTTAAGGTTCATATTTGCACTCACAATCACTCACAATCCTAAACTTAAGCTTCTAGGCTTTGATCCCTTGATACTTTTAGGTGACTCATGTAGGTGTCCCCTAAACCTACTAGCCCTATGCTAGGGTTTGGCTAAGATCACTACATAGAGAACCCCAAAATGGGGTTTCCATTGGTCCATGGCTTATTGTTGGTGGTTGGCATTCCAACTCTACGAAAACACCCAAACTACCCAAAATCACCAAAATTGGCCAAATTACCAAAATATCCCTCCTTACCCCAAAATTCCAAAAATTTCAAAAAATCCCAAAAATTCCCAAAACCTCCCAAATATTCCCAATTTCATTTTTCTCAACTATCACATGACCCAATTTGGCCAATTTAAACATTTTTGACCAAAAACCCCAAATTACCCTTTAAAAGGCCCATATTTTCCCCAAAT
>NW_018219388.1:120158-127011 GCF_001263595.1 Phalaenopsis equestris | reverse complement strand
TTTTAATTCTAAACTCAAATTTCCCTAATTTTAATTCTAAACTCAAATTTACCCTTGATGTGACCATTCTAGACCAAATCCAAGCTCAATTGGTCCATGATTTGAACCCAATTTTAAGCCAAACTAAAAAAAAACTTAATTTTAGCTCTATGACTTGGTTACATCATATTGAACCCATAGTCTTGACCCCTAAGCCCCCTAATTTGGCCACAATTTGTGTTGAAAAAACCTTCATAACATCCACATACATCATAATTGGCCTTAAATAGGCCTTGGTGAGGCCTCAATTTTATTTGATTTCAACCTAAGTCCAAAAGCCCCAAATTTACCCCAAATTGACCATGTCTCAAAATCTCACCAAATTGAGGGGCTTAACCCCAAAATTTCCACTCTATCCCTTCATGAAAAATCTTCACAACATCTTCCTTGATCATGTGGACCACTCAATTTGGAATTAGCCAAGGCTAGCCCAACCTAGACCCATGTTTATCCCAACATGCCCAAATTGGCCAAATTTCTTGACCAAAATCTCAAAATCCCTCAAATTGACCTACCAAGTGAACTCAAAGTCACTTCAATCCTTCACCAAAAATCTTCATAACAATCATATACACAATTTTGATCAATTAATTAGGCTGATTGACATGTCTAGCTTAGCCCAAACCCAATGTTTTATCACTTGAACCCACATTGAACCCATGCACTAAAGATGGCCTAACTACCCCAATGTCTCCAAATTAATGATTCCAAAGCCATTAGTTGGGCTTTAGTGACTAGCCTAAACCTCTTAAAATCACCTAAAATAAGCCATGGACCAAAGGTCCCCTAAATTAAGGGATTTCATGCCATACCTGCTTAAGCTTAAGATATTTTTGCCAAAACAAACCCAAAACACATTAAGTTGCTTTAACAGATTCTCCTGGATGCCCTGAGCACCTAGCCCTGCGCCCCTAGCCACCTCCCCCTGCCATGGCCAACCGGCCTAGTCTCTGGAGAAGCTCAAAACTGAGAGCCACCCCCATTGAACTTCACCCAAATCACACCTAGAGGCCAGCTCAACTAAATTAAATTGTAGAATTCCTCTGCCCTCCACCTGAGCAGTACAATGCACCCCCTAATTGGCCATGACAGCCATCCCTTTGCCATTTTTATAAAAAGCACCTCCCACGGGCTTGAGAAATGGTGCTGAAATTTTTTTAGAGATACCTCTCCAAATTGACCACAGAGCTTCCTTAACATCCCCTCAGTCATTCCAACTATTTTCCCTCACAAATTTCCACTATCAGAGTTCAATTTTGAGCTCAAAATCTTGCCAGAAATTAGGACAAAGCCCAATACACCTCCACCATCCACCAAAATCAAATTAACTTCACCCACACCTTCACAACAGTGAAAAAAGTTTAAGCCCTATCAAATCCCCCTCTCACAGAGCCTCTACCATAGCTCTAGACCAACACCCAAATCCAACCGTGATCGAAATCATACCTAGGCCTTACACCAAGACCAGAGACTCAATCCTTAGTCTCTTTGGATCACAACGAACGTGCCAAGACTCTCTGATTGAAACTTCACTTCTCAGAGCAAATGTATAAAACTTCTATTCCTCCCTAGCCTATTTGCACTCTCCATTTGTTTTGAGTTGATTTCATGGCATCATAACCATATGGGTGTGATCGTCTGATTGTCTAGTCTTAGTCTAGGCGAGCATTTAAAAAAAAATTCATCCAATTTGGATAAGAAATGAGAGAGATCTTAAGGCTAGAAGATGGACGGTTCTCGGGCTAGGCTATCGAGGATGATGACGGGAAGCCATTTTATCGCGGGTGAATTTGATGGAAGGTCGAGATCAAGTTAGACAGTGCCTCGAAGCATAAATCGCGGGTCGAGTCAGCACTGAGGTGGACGACGACGTCGAATGCGAGCTCGCCGCATGGAGCTTTGGAGCCGTCGTAGGTTGATGTGGTGCCGCACGTTTAAATAGATAAATAGGGATTTAAAAAATCAGAAAATTATCCCTAGCTTTAAAAATTCATATCTTGGTATAGAAAAATCACAAAAATAAAATTAAAATACCCTCTTGCTCAGTGAACAGAGGAAAACAATGTGGGAATAATTTTAAGTCCATGTGATCAATATTTTATTTTTAATTAATTAAACACTAATTTGGATGTTTTGATTCTCCATGCATGTAGTAATATCACCATGGCTTGAAATTTTAGCATGTTGATGCCTCTGTCTTAAGGAACATTCTCTAATTTTTCAAAAGTAAGAGGAGGTCCCTAGATAGAGAATCATATTTCTCAAATTTATGTGCATTATTTGCTTAAAATAATCATGGAAATTAGCATGTTGCTCAGAAAAATCCAAAAAAATTTTTAAAAGGTTTATGATAACCAGAGAACCTTTAAGAAAATTTCTCATGAGCCAAGTTATTTAAAATGCACCTAATCTCCACAAACCCTAAATCACTAAGATAATTAATTTTGGAAAATACAAACAACAAAATGACTTGATTTTTGATCTCCACTGTTATTTAGGATCCAAAGAACTCACCATAAAAATTCCAAAGTATTTTGAGCTCATTTGGTAACTTAAGTTGATTTTTAAAAATAAATAGCATTTGTGACACTTAAATGATTTTTAAAAATCAAAATTTAACTCAAAAATTTATAAAAACTTATTTTTTTTAGTTCTTTGTGATCAAAGGTTTTTTCTAAAAATAAAATGGAGTTTAAAATAAAAACTTGATTTTTAACCTATTTTAAATATTTAAATAATTAAAAATCCATAAAAAAAAAATAATTAAAAATCCATAAAAATAATTAAAAATCCATAAAAAAATCACAAAAAAATAAAATTCATGGAAATGTTCTAAATTGCTTCCTAAGCACCTAGAAATAATTAGAATATTTTTCCTAATTTTCTAAATAAAGATATTAAATTTTAAAACTTAAAAATAATTTTTAAAGGCTAAAAATGGGGTTTCACTAAAAATAATTACAATAAATCAAATAAAACTAACAAAAAAATAAAATTTTCACCTCTAAGTTCTCTAACCTCAGGAGGATTTTTTAAAAATATAAAACTTAATTTTCTCCATTTAAAATATTTTATATTTAATAAATACCCTAGAACTTAAAATAATTTTTAAAATTCAAAAACAATTCAAAGAAATCGTAAAGTTTGGTCTAAAGGCTTCTTTGGTCTAGATCTACCTCCAGCAAAAATTTCAAGCAATTAGGATTTAGCTTGGTCAAGTTAGGAATTTTCTTTGAAAAATCCTATTTTTGCATGAAAATAATTATATAAATTAAATTATGTTTTCAAAAATCACATTTTCTCCTCTGATGTCTTAATTGTCCCATGAATGAGGTAAGATAAAAATTTAAAAGTCATTTGAGTTGAATTTGACAAATTATGAAGTGTTAGAACCTTAAGGGCAAATGTGTAATTTTGGAAATTTAGCCTTAATTAACATTTAGGCTTAATTTAAGGAGGGAAATGGGTAACCTCTGATCTTAATTTGGATGTTTGAAACACAAGGGATTAATTGGTAGAAACCAACCTCACTTTCTTAATTAAAAAGATAAGTTAATAAATTTCTAAATTATTAGAATTTAGCAGTTTATTAAAATAAAATTGTTTGACCTTTAAAGTCAATAATTAATCAATTTAAAACCCCTATTTTGATTCTCAAATAAAATTCAAATCATGATTTATGACCACCTAAAGCTTAACCTTTTCAAAATTAATTAAGACACTCACCTAGGTCTTAAGGGCTTAGTAGTGACGTAGGCTAAATCAAGGCTGATTAAATGAGGATTAGAAAAACAAGCTCAATTAAAGTTAAGAAATCTTTCAAACACTACAAGCCAAATTAAGACTAAAACTTTGCAAAGTGTTCCAATGACACTAACTTGCCTCTTTAAGGGTCTTCACCCACATAATCTTCAAAATTAAATTAAAGATGATAATTACCTTATTCATAGGGATAATTGAGACATCAATGCTCTTTGAGCACTAAGGGTATTTACAGGATGAATTATTAGGTAACATAATAAGTTTAAAAGAACTCTGGATTTTCCAACAGGCAGCGAGAGAGCAGCACATACCTGCTTCTTTCTCTAGATATGTTGGATACCTCGGAGATCTACACCTCGGAGATCTACTAAACATTGGATACCTCGGAGATCTACTAAACATAATATATTTTGCTTGGCAACATCATCCTTAATTAAACCCCACCAAGATATGATAGATATGATCTAGGGTTAGGTAGGTCGTTAAAATTTTACTTCCCTGTTTCATATAAACTGCCTTAACATGCCTTTTGAGTTTCAGGTGGTGAAGCGAGAAAACTCACCAGGTACGCTTTTAAAGTTTTCAGCATTGCCTTTCTTGTACTTTTATACCTGCAAACTTGCATGTTAAACAACGATGCCACCCTGCATGAAAACTAAAACTATCACGATAGTCAAAACTATCACGATAGTGCATGAAAACTAAAACTATCACGATAGTCACAAAACCAAAACCAAAACCAAATTATTCACCTACCAAGATAAAATTCACCTTCACAACATTCAAAATATAAAACAACTTAAAATTTAATCACAAACATCACACAAAACTACAACTTCAACTAAATGAAGACATCTCTATCAGATGATCGAAAATCCCTCGGAAGAGGTAAGCTACAGTTGTTAACGAGGCTTCCCATGGTCTAAATGAAATTATGGAACTCATTAAGTTGAGTTTAGTAAGTTCATTTGGACTTAGTGAATCCAATAGAAAATAGTGGTTCTGGAACGAGGTAACCGTAGGATCCTAACCGGTGTCTCTCTAATCAACTTTAACATGCCCCGCATAAAATTTAAAGAACTTCAATCATAGGGTCATTTGATTTGACATCATAACTTGACACATTTGAAAACTCAAACTCGTCGCGACAAGGAGTTTGGAGCTAGCATGGTGGGCAGCACGATCATCTTCAACAGCAAAACATGTCTTCCCAAGCTAAACCAATATTCCTTCCTTAGACTTAAACAACAAAGTCATAGGACTTAGAGGTTGCTTGCTTACGCAACATAAATCCTCACATTATCTTTAGGCATTTATACAACCCTGCTATATAATATAAGCCCTAACTCGTCTTAGGATTCTGAGGTTGTCGTCTGACACGACCTAAACCCTCACATATTTCAGGCTATTTGTGTGATAGTTTCATACAAATGTAAGCCCTAACTAATAAAATTGGTAGGATGAAACACCTAAATATTTCTCCTTAGAAATGAAGCCAAACATTAGGATAGCTTTGGAAGTCATCGAGGTTCTCCTCTGGATCCATGACATCCCCTAGCTCTTCCTCTTTTGGACTCTACAACAAAATGTTCCAAATTTGAACCAATCCCCTTCCACATCTCTACGTCTGATCTCATTGAAATGTCCTATCCTTTGAAATTCTTTGAAGATAATATTTCCTGATTTTTATTGAGAGTCTTCTTAGGTGACTTTGGTCATTTAAGATGTAATTAATTAGTAATTAATGATGTAATTAATTATAGGGGCTTGCCCTTATAGGAAGTATGTCCGAACCCAGCTTAATATAAACCATATTTAATTCTTGATATTAAATATGGGAACTTATCGACAAATATAAATGTTTCACAGACCAAATGGATGTCATATATTCCTTAGTTTATTTGATCGAGCCTCATCCTCAAGTCTTGTGTTTATCCTTTGGGATAGATACAAAATTTGAGGTACAGTTCTCTTTAATTTAAACTATGAAAAATATGGGGTCAGTTTGATTTCATATTTTTATAAAACTAAATATATATATGTAAATTAAAACGTCCTTCAGAAGTGGGCAACGAGATTTCGATTCAGGTGATTGACAGCTTCTTACGGGCAACTCCTTCCAACACAAAATAGCATCGACACATGTCACCTGAAATACACATGGTAAAACCTTTTGAGCCCTTTGAATTTAGGACTGCTACTTTGGTGAGGAACTTGGAGCTAACTTCATGGGCAGCATGACAAAAGATGTACAAAAGATCAACTTCGAGAAAGCAACTGGTTCTACAACAACAAATATCTTTCTTAAACTTAAATAGCAAGCCATAGGACTTCGAGGTCGTCTGCCTAGTGCAACATAAACCCTCACTTAGTTTTAGGTTTTTTCACAATCATGTTGTGCAATTTAAGCCCTAACTCGTTTTAGGATTATGACATTGTCGTTCGTAACGAGATAAATTATCCAATCCTACAAGCTATTTGTATGAAGATGTCATGCAAGTTTAATCCCTAATTAATAAAAATGAAAAGATAAAACATTCAGTAATATCTCCACGAAATTGAAGCCTAACCATAGGATAGCTTGGGAAGTCACCGAGGTTCTCCTCAGGATCCGTGACATCCCCTAGTTTCTGTTCCTTTGGTTCCATAATAAATGTTTCGAATTTAAGCCTTGCCCATTTGACACTCCTTTGTTTGACCATTGAAATGTCCTACCCCTTAAAATTATTAAAGACTATTTTTTTGATCTAAATTGAGAGTTTTCTTAAGTGACCTTGGTCATTTAAGATGTAATTAACTATAGGTGTTTTCCCTTATAAAAAACTTTAGAACCAACTTAATATAAACCCTGTCTAATTTTTCATATTAGATAGGGGAACTTGTCGGTCAACATAAATGGTTTCGTAGTAAGTAATATGCCTATTCCTATAGAAGCATTACTTGTAGTGTTTTGCTTATTTTTTTAAATTATTATCTCTATGGGATCAGTTCAGTTTCGTATTTTTCATACTAAAATATTATTTTCAAATATATATATATATATATATATATA
>NW_018219388.1:117777-120148 GCF_001263595.1 Phalaenopsis equestris | reverse complement strand
TATATATATATTAAAAGGAAAAGGATTTTATTCCATTGAAGAATTAGATACAAAGTCTGAGATGGGGAACCTTTAACAGGTCACCCTCAAGCAGAAGAGTAGAAGAGGGAAAATTGGATACATTAATTTCAACAGTAGCTAATCCTTTTGTAGCTAGCCAGTTGGCAGGGAAGTTTCCTTCCCTGTAAATAAAAGAGTTCTTGACCAAAATTGAAGTTTTGAGTTGGTTTATCTTTTATAGACATTTTGACAGTCTCCAGGAGGGAGCATCATTATTAGGTAAAAGCTGCAGTAAATTTGTAGAATCCACCTCTACCCACAGATTGCACTAGTTGGACATGGAAGCAAATTTAAGTGCCAAATAAACAACAATTAGCTCTGCTTTCATAGCATCTTCAGTTAAGATGGGGGAGGAGAGCCATAGTAAACATTTGCCTTCATGATTTCTGACACTCTACCCATTCCAGCACCAATATGTGAGAAGCTGCCATTAGTATTTATATGTATGTACATATATATATACATATATATATGTATATATATATATATATATATAATAGGATGTTGGCGGCTTGAGAAGGGGCTCTGCTAGGGTTTCTGGGAGGATGAAGGTTGGTGGTTGCTGCTTCAAGTTTTAGTTTGCCATTGAAGAAGTGTTTGTGGAGTTAGCCCTACTGGCTTCATTTGGTGAAAGAAGGCTTCACTGGTTTTTTCTGTTTACTACTCCTTTGAGTTTTCCTGTGGTGGCACTATTACATTGATTTTAATCCTTTCTTTGTTTACTGGAAACTGGGGGGGGGGTTTACCCACTCTTCTTGGTCTTTGGTATTATATCTCAGTCAGGTTTCCTTTGGTGAAGATGACTTCACTGATTTTTTTTTTGTTTACTGCTCCTTTGGGTTTCTAAGGTGGCACTGCCTGGCCTCTTACTTCCCTGAGGATAGTTCTTTGCTTTTTAGCTAAGTTTAGAAGTTCTGCTAGTTATTTTGGAGGGTAATGGCTACTTCCATTGACATCTCCACTGATTCTCAATGGACAAAAGCAACTTATGCTGGTGTTGTTAGAAAATCAAATGAAATTTTACAGGACTATGACCAATTGGTATTCCCACAGGAATTCCATGACACTACTGTTGGGAAAGGTTGTAGTCCTTGTATTCACCCTCTTGGGTCTAAAGAAGGTGAAACAGTTGTGTTCTTCACTAACAATGAAATTGACTTAGTAAAGGAAGAAGTTAAATTCACTTTGGTGGGCAAATTTCATCTAGGACACGCTAAAATGGAGTTAGTCAGGAGTTTTTTTGAATCCCTGAAGTTTATAGGTAATTGGAAAATTGGGTTATTGGACGGGAGGCACCTCCTAATTCAGTTGACAACTGAGGAAGACTATGCAAGATTGTTTGCTAAGCAATCTGTTATCATTGTTGGAACAAATATGAAAATTATAAAATGGACTCCAGGATTTGATCCTAGTAAAGAACCTCCTGTGGTCCCCCTCTGGTTCAAGCTACCTGGCCTCCCACTCCCTCACTTCAAGCTCAATGCTCTATTTAATATTGGTAGAGCATTAGGTACACCTTTAAGAGTGGATGCCCCCACATACAATAAGGCCAGATCTGGCCTTGCTAGAATACAAGTTGAAAGAGACATTACTCTCCCTGAACTAAAGAGAATTTAGATTGGATCTAATTCTGAAGGCTTATGGTAGGAAATAATAGCTGAGCAAAAACCTTACTATTGCCAACATTGTAAAATGTTTGGTCATACATTAGATAAATGCTGCAGATTACATCCCCCAAGTAGGAAAATTGTAGGAAGAAACCAAAAAGCTACTGAAACAACTATAGCTAATGCTACAAGGAGTATTGCTGAAGAAATAATGTTAGACAACAGATAAAAAACAACTCAAAGGATGGAAGCACCACCCCCAAGTCTCAATGAGGGTTCCTCAGATGTTGATCCTCTTGGAGAGCTATCAGAACCTAACTACCATGATGAAATCTCATCACACAGATTAATCAGAAAGGAAGATATTGAAGTTACAATAATCACACCTACATCTCCTTTGCAAGCTGAGAAGGGAAAGGAAATCATTACAGATCTCCATGATAAAGCTCCAAAAGACCCCATAATTACTGGAATGAAACACATGATTGAAGAAGATTGACAAGTTAAAACAACAAGGAGAAGGAAAAAACCAGTGACAAAAGTGCAGAAATTATAACTAGGGTCACACTCAATGAAGGCAGAAAGAGCAAGAAATAGTTCTCCTAATCAAAGAGGAAGAACTAGATTAAGATCTCAACCTTCCCCTCATCCCCCTTCTAATGATTAATCTACTTTGCTGGAATATAAGGGCGATGGCTAACCCT
>NW_018219388.1:103695-117767 GCF_001263595.1 Phalaenopsis equestris | reverse complement strand
TTTCCCTGAAAAGTGTCCTTTATCTGAATTTTAAATACAAGCTGTGGTGCATTGTTATTCTTGAACCTGTGGTTCACAAGAACCCCCAAAATCTGATTAAAAAGTTTGCTGGTTTTACCCATTTTGGTAATACTAACAATAAAATTTGGATTTTTTGCAGAAAGGAAATCAATTCAAACATATTAATTGATCATTCACAATTTGTTCATCTTTCATTCAATATGAATGACCATAAGGGTGAAGCTACTTATATATATGCTGGATGTACAAAGGATGCCATAAAGAAGTTGTGGAATAGGTTGATTAATATCAGTCAACAGATGAATTCCCCATGGTTGGTGGGCGGAGATTTTAATTGTATTACTTCTACTGCTGAAAAATCTGGAGGGAGAGTCCCAAATTCAGTTAAGATGAACACCTTTAGAGATAATATTCACAAAGCTGGACTCTTTGACTTGAGCTTCAAGGGGCCTGCTTTCGTTTGGAAAAGGGGAGCCATTTGGGAGAGGCTAGATAGAATGTTGGCAAATGATGCATGGTTTAACCAATTCCTCCTCACCTTTGTTACTCATCTTAGTCTTGCTGGTTCAGATCATAGGCATATGCTTATCAGCATTACCTCTACTGATAATCATACCTCCTCCCCCATATATCAACATGTGGGCAGCACATCCTTCTTACAGCAAGTACATTGCTGATTTATGGAAAGGTATTTCACATCCTGACCCTATTATCAAGTTAAGTTTGCTGCAAATTAAAACTGCCAAAGCCCTCATAAATTGGAGTTGGGAAACATTTGGAAATGTGCTTGCCAAAGTTCAAGAGACAGAAAATGAAGTAAAAAAATTGGAGTATGAGGAGCAGATTGACAATGTGGAGGAAAAAGAACTGTTGACTGCTCAAAATAACCTTCTTAGTGCCATTGAATATCAGGAAAAATTTCTTAAACAGAAGGCTGCTATGAATATTTTCACAGATGGGGATAGAAACACCAGATTTTATCATGCCTATATAAAATACAAGAGAAAGTGTAATGCCATCCATGCTATTCAAAATGCTAATGGTCAGTGGTTACATGATAATGCTGACATAGCCAATGATGCTATAAGTTACTATAAAAACCTGTTAAATCAGGAACATCAATTCAGAACCCTTATTGAGAAGGCACATTTCTTTGTTGAACTGAATTATATTGCTAGCCTCAAGCTCATAGATATGCCCAATGAAAAGGAAATTTAGAATGCAATTAGCTCAATAGACATCAACAAAACTGCAGGCCCTGATGGATTTACTGCTGAGTTCTACAAAAATTCCTGGGAGGTAATTAAGGCTGATGTTATTGCTGCATCAACACGCTTTTTTCAAGGAAATAACCTTCCAAAGTATTTATGTGCTTCCACCACTGTACTTGTCCCTAAATCTAATATCCAACAGAATTGGAACCACTTTAGGCCTATTTGTCTAACCACTGTCATTAGTAAAACTATTAGCAAAATCAATGTTAATAGGCTACAACCTCATCTTGATTGCATAATTAAACCAAATCAAACAGCTTTTGTGAAAGGAAGGTCCATAATTGACAACACTCTATTGGCTCAAAAATTACTACAGGACTTGAATAAAACCTGTAGAGGGGGCAACATGATTTATAATCTAAACTTATGAAAAGCTTATGATACCATAAGCTGGGATTTCATAATGGAATTCTTAACTGTCAGAGGCTTCAACACTGATTTTTGTCAATTGATTAGGAGGTGGTGACATAACAATGAACACTCTATTTTGATAAATGGACAAGGGAGGGGTTCCTTCACTGCTGCCAGAGGTTTAAAGCAAGGGGACCCTTTATCACCTACCATTTTCATACTTGCTATTGATTACTTATCTAGAACTCTTGATGAAGCTCTTCTGAATCAAAGCCACAACAGATACCATCACAGATCCAATATAGCCATTACTCACTTAATGCATGCTGATGATATAATGGTCTTTTCCAGAGGTAATAAGAATGTTGTTAGAGAAGTTTTCCAGACACTCCAAAAGTTCCAAGCTCACTCTGGGATGTACTTCAATCCAGAAAAGTGTCAAATGGTCTTTTATAAACATGCCTCCTCTACTCATAAATAATGGGCATCTGAATACACTGGCTTTTCAATCTCTCAACTCCCAATTAAGTACCTAGGGGTGCTTCTTATCACTGGCAGAACCAGACAAATCGAGTTTGAAGAGGTTTTGAACAAAATTTCAAGTCTTCTTAATGGGTGGACACATACTTTCTTATCCAATGGGAGAAGAATTACTTTGTTAAAGAGCATTCTTACTACCTTCCCTTCTTATATACTACAAATGACTACTCTTAAGAAAAGCACACAAACCCAACTGGAAAGAATCCTCAACAAATTTTTGTGGTTTGGCTAAAGACAACAAATGCACTAGGCTTCTTGGAAAAAAGTTGCCAAACCTCAAATTGCTGGGGGCATTGGCTTTAAGGACCTTGATCAACTCCTTCAAATAAACTTTTGTAAACTCTGGATCAAGTTTATAACTCAAACCTCTCTGTGGGAAAAATTTATGTGGGGCAAATATTACAAAGATCAGCATCCCACACTGGTTCTCAGAAAAACTGGGGATTCTAAAATTTTGGTGAAAATGCTGAAAATCAGTCATATTGCTGAAAACACTTACAGTTGGGGCTTGGGTAAAGGTGATATTATGTTTTATCTTGATAATTGGTGTCTAAAAGATTGGCTATCCCCTATTGCCTATAATATTGATTTGAAAGTAGCTGATTGCTGGGATGGTGATGAGTGGTCTCTAATTAAGCTATCCAATATTCTGCAACCTCATTCTATCACCAAAGTGGTTAGTATAAAGTTTAATAGAAGCATAGCTGATAAAGTTTTGTGGTACACAACTTCTCATCAAAGTCTAGCCAAATTCATCTACTCCAAAAGTTTATGTTTGGAGCAAATACCTTGGGGAGACACTATTTGGAACAAATTCCTACCCTTCTATGCCCCTTCTATGTCTTTTCTCTGTTGGAGAATTTTCCATAAGATGATTCCTACTGATGACATTCTCAAGTTAAAGGGATTGAGGGGTCCTTCTAAATGTTGGTTATGTAAGAATAAGAGGAATCTATGATTCACTTATTCTTTGAATGTAACTTTGCTCAACAGGTATGGAAACAACTACTAAATCAATTGATTATTGATGAGAAAGTCTTACTTGGGATAGGCTTGCAATTGCTGGCAGAAAATATGCTACTATTCCTTTCATTACTGCTTGATTCATTTGGATGGAAAGAAACAATGTAAAGTTTGAAAATGCCATCCCAAATGTTGGGAAAACTGCTAGAAACAGTTTATCTTACCTTCATAAGATGATCAAATTGAAAAGATTCCCTAATGTCTCTAAATCCTGCTCTTCTAACAAGAGAGACCCTATTCAAGTAATTAGAGTTTACTGGGAAACTCCACAACATCCCACAGTGAAGATCAATACTGATGGAAGCTTTACAAAAAATGGAGCTGGAGTGGGAGGAATTTATAGAAATTATTTGGGTAAGTGTCTTTTGTACTTCTACACCTCAATAATGGCCTCTGATGTCACTGAGACTGAACTTATTGCTGTGTATTGGGCAATTAACCTTGCCAATAAGGCTAATTGGTATAAGCTTTGGCTGGAGGTGGATTCAGCTGCAGTTATTCACATTCTAAATCATGAGGAGGGTTCTCCTTGGCACTACTTATATTGGATAAATAAAATTAGAGATCTTAGTAGTAAGTTACAAATCCATTTCACATTCATCTACAGGGAAGGAAATCAACCTGCAAATTGGCTGGCCCAGCTTGGGTCACATTCTAAAGAGACTGATGTTGCTGTAAACCCCCCCTCAGCTCTTCAATATCTGCTGCAAGGAGACATCCTGGAGGTTCCCCACTTCAGAATTGCATATTTGGACACATGTATCTTTGGTGTAGCTGTATTGAGTATCTTTGGTGTAGCTGTATTTTTATCCTTTTTTTCTTTCCTTTTGTTGAGTCATTGTATTTTTCCTCCTTTTGGTGGGTGTTTTTTGGTCTTTTGGTGGAGTTCTTGGGTCCTTGTATTGAACCAAAAAAGAGTCCCTAGTTTCTTACCTGCATTATGTATTTGCATATTATTCTAACATGTAGGGAGTGAATAGCAACTCCTTCACCCAAATATATATATATATATACATATATGTATTAAATTAAATCCACATTCCGACGACCGACATCCATTTTAAAAATAATACTTCGTTGAAACATTTTCACATAGGACTATTTTTCATGTATATAAACACAAAACAAAAACTTTTTATGTAAAATGAGTGTCCAATCATCATAAAACTAGTTTGCATACTTCTTTTATTTGAAAATGAACATCATACAACTTATAAAATGAAATATTGATCACTGGATTGGTATATGAATAAAATTAAAACTTTATGGTTATTGAAACTCTATTTACAAATGAAAACTCGAAGTTAAAAGTTTTACATAAAAATTATATTCTATAATCATAAACTTATTTGCATGGTCTTCATATGTGATGATAAACAACTTATAAATTTCAAAACGAAGTTTTAAATTCTACAATGATTTGTGGAGAAATAATAATTTTGGTGTGCGTCTTGATTTTAGCTGATTTTTAGTTCAATGTTTGGCTTCATTTGAATTTGGTTATTTTGTTTCTATTTTAGTTGAAGCTTCGAGAAACTAACTAAGGTCACTTGAATCTTTTGAAGTTTTTTAATCCCTACTTTTATTTGAAATTGAAATATTAATATTAGAATTTTTTGGCGGTCAGATCAAGAATCAATTAAGAAAATAACAATTTATTTATGCCTATAAACTAATCATTGATCTTCAGACTTGAGAGCTGTTTCGTAGTAGGATTTGAGCATAATTTATGCCAAATTTAACCTAAATGTTTTCAAAAAAATGACAACTTTAAATCCCACATAATCCTAAGGCCCAGTTCTCCTTTGCTTTGCCTTAAATCTTTGA
This sequence comes from Phalaenopsis equestris, assembly GCF_001263595.1. Taxonomy (NCBI): domain Eukaryota; kingdom Viridiplantae; phylum Streptophyta; class Magnoliopsida; order Asparagales; family Orchidaceae; genus Phalaenopsis; species Phalaenopsis equestris. The sequence continues at coordinate 112,731 of NW_018219388.1, read as the reverse complement.
CTTATTAAATTTGATTTTTAGGCCGATTTACCGTTTACATGATTTAGACGAACAATCAAACATAATAAACCCGATTGTTAGACTGAGTTATTGTTTACATGATTTAGTGCACAAAGAAGGGTGGAAGAAAGACTGATTTTTTTTCTTCATTTTTTTATTCTTGGAAAGTTTCAGGATGGGGCATAGGGACTGATGGTTTTCATTTTCTTTTTAAAAATATCTAGCATGTTGATTACTTATGAAGTATTCAGGAATTTAATGGGAGTTAGAGGGCATTCAAATTTTAATATCAATAATAATTATTTTATTACTTAATTTATTTAAATAAAATATTAATTTAAAATTCATGAACTTATAATTAATAAATAATTGGAATATTATTTTTTAATTTGCAACAAAATTTTTTTCTAGGTAGGATAAGCACTAAAATGAGATTTTTCACTTTGTATCCAACAAATATGCTATACATTCGAGCATCACCAATAAAATTTAATTTGATTATATAAAATTATTAATATACAATCGAATACTCTCTCTCTCTCTCTCTCTCTCTCTATCTCTATATATATATATATATATATATATATATATATATATATAGAGAGAGAGAGAGAGACACACACACACATACATTTAATAAATTTGATTTTTAGGCCGATTTACCGTTTACATGATTTAGACGAACAATCGAACATAATAAACCCGATTGTTAGGCTGCGTTATTGTTCACATGATTTAGACGAACTAAAGTGCAAGAAAGACATATTTTTTTCTTCATTTTTTTAATCTTGGAAAGTTTCAGGATGGGGCATAGAGACTGATGGTTTTCTTTTTCTTTTTCAAAATATCTAGCATGTTGATTACTTATGGAGTATTAAAAAATTTAATGGGAGTTAGAGGGCATTCAAATTTTAATATCAATAATAATTATTGTATTACTTAATTTATTTAAATAAAATTATTAATTTAAAATTTATAAACTATTAATTAATAAATAATTGGAATATTATTTTTTAATTTGCAACAAATTTTTTTTCTAGGTAGGATAAGCACTGAAATTAGATTTTTCACTTTGTATCTAACAAATATGCTATACATTTGAGCATCACCAATAAAATTTAATTTGATTATATAAAATTATTAATATACAATCGAATACTCTCTCTCTCTCTATATATATATTTAGAGAGAGAGAGAGAGATTTTCTTTTGTATCTTAAGTTAACTCAAATTATTTTCTACTTTAATTTAATTTCTTAAAACAATTAAAACTATTATTAAAATTTTCATATAAAATTATTCATTAATAACTAGTTGAGATAATTAATTAGGATTTAATTGAATAAGCAATAATGTAAATATAATAAATGCCATAATTATGTAAATCCTTATATACTAAAATAAGTTGCAGATACTTTATCTAAATTTTGCTAAATTTAAAATCCATCATATCAAAAATTTTCATGACCCATATAAGATTTATTAAATCCCCTTTCAGTTAAATCCTACTTTTATTTAGCTTAATAAATTATTAATTAAATATTATTTTAAATATCATCTTAAGCAAATTTTTATTTATTTACAACAGCAACAGTAACAACAAAATCTTAATCCCCCTACGTGGGGGCAATGTTATGATTTTATTTCTACAAATTTTATGCTAGCTGTTGACAAATAAATTATTATTTAATTAGTTTAATTAAAATTGAAATCTACTAAATAAATATAATATGACATAGAATTCTTATATTTTTTATTTTAATCTTATTTAACTTAACTAATTTATATCTCAAATAACTGTCTGAGCAGTTTCTTAATATTTAGTCAAATTTCTCTTCTATTATATTAAATATTCAATTAACTTAAATTTTAATTATATCAAATAATTTTTTTTAGAGTATAACTGCTCATTTATTAAATTCAAATTTACGTGATGCATCAAATCCCATCCGCATCAATAATTTCTTCGATGCTTCGGCTTGCACGCATCTTCTGCCTTCTCTGGCTCCTAGTTTACCAAGCACAAGCAGTCAGCCACCTCTACTGAAAATGAAAATCGTGAATACCAGCCGGCGAAAAGACGGCCCATATCACTTTATCCCCGCTCTCTCCACTCTCTCAAGTCTCAATCCATGTCAATATCGTTTCATTGAACTCCCATAGGCCACAGGGCGGCGCTCAAATAGAGTGAAATCCTCTCATTGCTTCGAAATCGAAAGCCATGGTCGCTCCGGGGTGTCTTCCTCTCTCGCCATCTCTTGGTTCTTGTGACTTTTCGAATCAATACCACAAATCTGCGTTCTTCCTTTTCTCCTTCCATCGCCAGCAGCTTTTCCGCACCTCGAGGCCATCTAGGCAGCCCAGACTCTTCACCAACCTTCATCGAACCCCGCAGCGGCGCTGCTGTTGTCGAGGAGTAGCCCGTGCTGCCTATGTATCTGCTCCGGCCTCCGAATACAACGCCGGCTCGGAAAATGGCTCCGGCCGCACCGGGGAAGTCGTTTCAGCGGCGACTATTCCGTCGGTTCTGCCGGTTAGCTGGGCTGTCATCTGGCCGCTCCTGTCACAGCACAAACTGAGAATTGTTGTGTCGCTAGCTTCACTCGTGGTTTGCACCTCATGCACTCTTGCTATGCCCCTTTTTTCTGGTATGGCTTAAACTAATCCGGTGGTATATAATCTAGAAAACAATATTTTGCTTTTCGAAAGCCATTTCTTGATTCGTTGGAGCGTTTTGATTCTGATATCCTTGCTCCTGCTGTGTTGTATCTAGTTTTATACTGCGAGTCTTTGTGTCCCTGCTTGCTTTTTCAAGAATTATTATTGCATCCATTTAAAGCTTTCAAGCAGAATAGAGAACTGTTATATATCTACATGGTTTGCACGTGAAATTATTCACTGGACAGTAATTTTCATTTTAAGCATTTTGGCTAACTGATATCTTGACTTTGCAAATGATCCACCAGACATTCAAGTCCTGGAAGCCGCATCTGGTACAAACATTAAAAATAAAGGAGTACACAAACTATAAAGATATGGACATTTTGTGGTTTGACTTCAATTAAGCTTCCATGAATGAACTTTCTGTGGCCTTTCTCAAATCCTAAGTACACAATGCTCAAAATAAAGAAGAAACCCAAGAAATTTTCAGCAGAAAGTTTGGCATACGGATGTTCTTTCTCAGATGCATGAAGCCATCAAATTCTCGACCAAATTATAGATGCCGAAATGACATGTCAAGTGGAAACAAGAGAGATGTCAAGTTCCAAGACTACAGAAAAATCTTTTTTTTTTTTTTTTTTATTACTTTTATAGCCAGGGTCCTTATCTTTCACCTTTCAAGGAAGCAAACTACCACATTCTCCAATTCTTGAGATTTGGAATCTTGATTCATTGCAAACAATGATGAAAACTTTCATATGGATTTGGCATTAAAGCCTTGGGAATCATGCAATTTTTTGTTTTTTTTTCTCTGAACACAAAACAATGGGATTTTTTAGTCTCTATTTAGTTCTCAATCATAATAGCATGATACAATTCTGATCAAAATAACAAATATTATAGGGTTTGTCCTTCTTTATATTTTGAGTCAAGTAAATAAATCTCCCACTTCATTCAATATTATGATGACATATGGATCCTCTTAGTGACATCTCATTTTTAAGTTGAGCACCCTTTGCTTTCAATACATAGGAGGAATCAATGCATCTATGTCTTGTCAGGTCTAGATGATGTCCGAGTTGAATGCTTGCGAGGGACTTTTGAAGAACAAATATTGCATGCTATAGTGATCCATGAAACTTAAAGTGTTCCTATCACGTTATTTTTATACCTGTAATGTACATGTCTTCTGAGTTTGAATATTACAAGCCTGCTAGTATAATTTAACATTATGACAGGCTATAATGCAAAAAGATGATCCACCAAATACTCTCCCACAATTTTTCCATCACCTCATGTCTCACTGTGCTGCTAATTGTTTTTTTTTGTAATTAGGTTGCTCGCTTTATGCTTTCTCAGTTTGAGATGCTCCAATGTCGGTTATAAATAATTGAAGCATCTTCCATGGTTTCACCCTACAACTTATAGCGTCCTCTAACCCTAGTGGTTTTCATTTTTTATTTCGGGAAGTTGAGCCTTAATGAAAATTATATTATAAATTAGTGGTTAGTGGTCAGAGTATGTTTTGAACTTGGCTCTCCTAGTTGGAGAGACAGTTCTCTATCAAGTCCTCCACAAGCCCTGCACATCTAACTTTTAGGGCTTTCTTGACAAAAATTTATTGGCAAAATGTCTGCATTTTGCATCAATAAGAGCACTCAAAGCTATATAATCTTTTTTTATATCAAGTACATACTTAGCTCTACTCGATGTCATAGTTATGCCATCATTATCTTAATTTCACAATGTTGAGATCAATAATCTTATACACAACATGTTTCCTATGTACACACAACCATCATAAGGCTTATAACGAGAAAATAATACCACATGTAGATACATATGAAATGAACATATTAGGTAAAAAACTCAATGAACATTTCTCCTAAAATCTATGGTTTCAAAAAGAGTATCACTAAAATCACAGTCACACCGATTTGTCGTTGTAGCATTCATTTACGTCTTTTCTTGATGACCATCAATGCTTTTTGTTTTTTTCTTTTTTAAATAATTACAATCCCCCTTTATATTCTTTTGCTTCTTGTGATACAAGTGTTTTTGCTTAATAAATAACTTCTTACCTTTTCTTCTTCAACATCATCAATCTTGGAGAACATCTTTTGAAAAATGTGACGTGAAATTTTCACATCTCTTATAACAAAGTTGAAATTTCAAATCATTAAAGTTTGTCGCCTTTCTTCAATATAATAACATCACCAAAGTTCTTGTAATAGGGAGACAAAGACCACAAAAATAACAAAACTTGTTTCTATCATCAATATGACATCAATTAAATCATAAATAACATAATGAAAGTGACTTAAATATGGCTTGATAGGTATATATTCCTACATCGCATGCAAATAAGGCCTTTTCTTTTGACACTGTTTGTTGGACAGGCTTTGATCGAGTACAAGGACTTCAAATTGTACTATAATGGTAGCATGAGGAAACTTATTTCCTCCATAGCCTCCTTAAACACCTTGTTCATCAAGCATAATTGGATTATTGAAAGATTTTTTTTCATTACCTCTACTTTGAATTCTTCACACATTTCTCTAGCATAGTTGGACTGTATGATTGCTTTTACAAGTTCACATTGAATTAGAAAACCACAAATCTTGGTTCTCCAAAGAGTAAAACTCTTCTACTTGTAAAATTTCTTATTTTTAAAATTCATGGTATTTGATTTGAGAATTATTCTTTGATACTAAATTGTCTAAACGAGAATGCTAAAATTTCAATATGAATGAGTCATTTGGTGTGAAGTACTGTTTGCCAAGAAAAAGAAAGATTGACACAAAAAAAGTTTGAGATGCCAAGTTCCAAATACTAGAGAAAACTCTTTTCTTATAGATCTATTCACCTCACCCAGTACATTTGCCAAATGTGTAAACCACATTCACCTTTAGGTCAAATTCATGAGGTCGGAAATCCCAATTTATGTAGAGAGTTCTTGGCATAACTTTTTGTATAAATCATGCTCCAATCAAAGTGCAATCATGTGATTTCCAATCCAATTTATGTTCTTAGTAGCTGATTAGATCCTCTTAATTCCAATTTAGATCTCGATTTTTGCCATACAATATTGTGTTTTATACTTACCAATGGCACGTATAGTTTGTGTCATAACTCGTACAGTAACACATCTTTTGCATTATTTATGACAACTAATAACAAAGGAAAATGACAGAGGTTATATGCGCTCTAATCCATTGTGCACAATGCACAAGGTATGTGTTTTATTTTTTTTATTTATTGATTTATTTAAATGACTAATAGGAATAAGAAAACTTTGATGGAGTTTAAGCATACCATAATTAGAATTTTTTCGTTCTTAAGTTCAGTTTTCATGCAAATGCAATTGATCTATAATCTAATTGAAGCAATATAGCAGTTTTGTAGGAGGCACGGATCTTTATCCTCCTTCACATTTATGGTTTTAGCCTATATTTTTAGTGTTGTATGATAATTTGCTAGATAGAGCTTATGGAATTTCTATACAACTATCTATGCTAAGAGGAACAATGTTTATTTTGTTGTTATTTCATTGGTTAGCTTCTCCTCAGACTGCTATGACTTAAATTTTCTTATATGGTATATTATTTTATTCTTTGGCTTGTGGCTATGAGTACCACAAAAGCACCATAGAAAGCTTAAATTTAGTCAGATAAAATGGATAAACTATGATATCCTTTTCAGTGGCTCATAATATGCTCATGTTTTGATTAATTATAATCATTAAAGGGCCCGATATTTATCATCACCACTTTCTTTTCCCTTCTAATCTCCATTCATTATTTAATTTTTGCTCCATCCTTTATCATTTTCTATTAAAACTAAACTCTTGAATACATAACTAAGGGTTTGGATGAACGGGGTCTTTTAAAGATTGAGTTGTTGATAAAAAATATTTGAGACAAGATTGAAGATTTCAATTACATTATTTAGGTCAAGGATTGATGGTTAGTCCCATCGATCTCAAGTTGGTTGTAACTATTTCAAAAACTAGTGCCTGACCTCTCTTTTCTCATAACTTGTTATTTTTCACGTAATGTGTATAATGTTATAAACTCCTTTGATACTATTGATAATTTTATGTGATACTAGTAAATTCTTGTGGGCTTTTGGTGCATATATTTAATATTAAATCAATATTAAGTTCTAGGGCATACCCGTCCTACTATATGTAGTCAAATATAACACTAACATATTTGATAAATGTGTTCGTAAGTTATTTAGAGTGATGCTGCAAATATGCTGTTGTCACTATAAGTTTGCATTTAGAAAATTGAGGTGTATGCGTCATCAATACTAAAAAATCGTATTAAAGTTGATTTCGTAAATTGTTTTTAGGAATTGAAGCAAGTTAAGTTGCAAAACTAGTTTCATAATCAGAATGCTCCACCTCTTCTGCTTATATCATGCGAATGCATTGAATATTTGACTGCCACTTGCTAAAATTTCAGGACTCAACCGCTTTGAAAAGTTTGTTGTATTAAGCTAGAGTTTTAATGATGATAAAAAAAATTAGCAATATGGTTTAGTTTAGAATTGGTGTCTTTCATTACAATACACATGGTAAGTTATTTCATTAGGAGCTTATATTTAATGTAGTTATTGGTTTTTCTTACTAGGATGAGGAACTTAACGTTGAACTTTGATTCTATCTATTACACCTTCCCAACTCTTCCACATGGCTTAGGTAGGTTATCTCTAATGTCAACTTGTCATATTTATACTGTGAAAAAAACTCTATATATTATAAAAAGAGGCACTGAAAGTAACTACAATGCTATTCCATTTATTTTTAAGCTCCCATTTTTTTCTTGTTTACAGTAGGCATTTTTTTCTTTTCTGCTTTTGAGGTTCGAAGATGGATAAATATTCAAGAAATACCAATCATTTCGTTTTCAAAAGCTACAATAATGCGCTTGTTGAACTTTAGCAAACCTTGAAATGGCTATGTACACAAATAAAACATGTAAAAAGTATAATCAAGAGGTTATTTCCTTCTGTAAGTTTATTTTAAAATTTCTGGATGTTATGTTCACCATATGTGCTTCCCAGCTAAAAAGTAGAGCAACGTGATACATATGACACTGAAATATACCAAAAACTGAATTGTTTATAGTATTCTTTTATTTTTGTTTCTTTTCTGTGGATGTAATTGTATTGACCTTTTCTTTCTAATCGCTGCTATATGTTTTTAACATAAAGTATCTTCAACTTGTCCTTTTTGTGTTTATCTTATATATAATTCTACTCAGCGAGCTCCAGATGCAATATTTCTTTGTTAGTGACTTGTTTTTGTGGTGAATTTTTGCAGGAAAGTTCTATGAAGTGCTCATTGGGCGAGGGACTGGGAGCTTTTGGAACCTTATCTTTCGGATTGGTGCTTTGTATGTTTTGGAACCAATTTTTACTGTTGTGTTTGTTATAAACATGACAATTATGTGGGAAAAGGTGATGGCAAGCTTGCGGGGTCAAATCTTTAAAAGAATGTTGATCCAAAAGGTAGATGGGAGTCAACATTGCTGCAGTAGTTTTTCTGGCAAACTCATGTTTTAGTAGATCTTACGTGCTTGAACTTTTTTCCATCGAGCTTTTAGTCCATATGTATATTTCTTTCTTCTCCAGCTCATAAATTGATTTTTGCATCCATCTTTTTTTAATAAAAAACTATACATACATACATACATACATACATATATAGATACATATATATATATACATATATATATAGATACATATATATACATATATTTTTTTTTTCATTTGGATTGCTTTCAATCCTATATATAGACATACATATATATGTATATATATATATGTATATATATAATATACATATACATATATATATATGTATATGTATCTATATATATACATCTATATATGTATATATATATGTATATATATATTTCTATATGCATGTTGGGTTAGAGGATTTGCATCCCTCTTTTGTAATTATTTTTGAGGAGCAATAAAATTCCCTACAGGTTCTGTAAAATATATAATAAAATTCCCTATATATATTAGACGAGCTTGGACATCCCTAGGTGTGCTAAATATTCGAGTACCACACCCTCTACATGGGGGGATTCGAGCCTGTGACTTGAGAGGAATTGCAATCTTCAGAGAGGCTGCTCTACCGGAACGTGCACATATATAGATATACATACATTCATATATCTATATAGATATGCATACATACATTCATATATATACATACATACATACATACATACATACATACATATATATATACATATACATACATATATATACATACATACATATATATACATACATACATATATATACATACATACATATATATACATACATACATATATATACATACATACATATA
>NW_018219388.1:81408-103521 GCF_001263595.1 Phalaenopsis equestris | reverse complement strand
TGTGTGTGTGTGTGTGTGTGTGTGTGTGTGTGTGTGATAGGAATATAAAATGCAGAGACAGTTACAAAATTATAATGGGAAATTAAGCCCGAAGGATGTAATAAAATTGACTCCATGTAAAAATAAATTGATTTAGTTTTTTTATGTCTAACTATTCTGAGCGGCATGGCCATTGTAGTAAAATTTTTCTCTTCTTTCTTTTACATTATTTCTAATTTTAATTTTCTGAACGAACTTTTTCATTTTATTCATATGTTTTCTCCATTTCCCTTCTTTCAGGTGGAATTTTTCGACCAATATAAGGTATGATTAAATCCATCTCTATTCAACCTTTGTTTCTTCAATTATTAGTGAACTAATGTAAAACAGAAAGCACTTTTGTTAGGTCCAGTATTTCATCCAGCTTTTATTTTGCATATGAGTTCCTGAAACAGAGTGGAGATAATCTTTGAAATAATGTCCATCACTGAAGTTATGGGTTACCTGTTTTTCTTGATACTTCTTTAAAAGTCTGGTGTAATATGTTACTCCAATGATTATTTGTGAGACTTCTGATTTCTGATATGACTCATTATCATCATCAGGAACACTGTTGTCGTCATTCTTATCCTCTTCAGCTCTGTTCCTCCATCTTAATTTAGATCAATCTGGTTGAAGCTCTAAGATTTTGGAAGACCCCTACTCCATAAGGGATTAATTCTATTAAAAAAAAACTGATTAGAACTTTAATAAGGCAATTGTCTCGGTCATATTTCTCAAATCGTTCACAATGTTGCAAGAATCTCTCTTTTTGAGACCATTTTGTTTTTGCTATTGTTAATCAACTTGCTGCATACAGAAAATATAAACATTTTTCTGTGATTAAGTATTTTATTTGGTGACATGGGCTTTATATCTATTTAACAATTATTTCCAAATCCACGCAGAGATTACATTATCTGTCAAGGACTTCATGTTTATATTAATGGATAAACTGTGTATTCCTGTCAATACTTGTGTGGTATCTGAGGATTTTGCCAATCTATGTCAGCAGCAACGCAATTTTGTCTCAACAGAAGTTAAATATAGTCATTCCTGTTGATTTCTGACAATACACATAATGTTGTTTCTCATGTTAACTATAGCAGGTTGCATTATTTTAATTTTTTGTAAAGTTGGACAGGTTGGTGAATTGACAGGGTTGCTGACATCCGATTTGGGTTCACTAAAAGAAGTTGTTAGTGAAAACATATCAAGAGACCGTGGGCTTCGGGCATTCTCCGAGGCAAGCTAATTTACATCATTTAACACGTGAGCTAGAAAAAGGGAAATAAAGTTATATTTTCATTCTTATGTCACTATCTCTATTTGCTTTCATTGTCATAATTGACACTTCATTCATCTAATGTAGATTTTTGGTACAATATGTATACTCTTCTCACTGTCAACAGAGCTTGCTCCTGTACTAGGCTTGCTGATGATTTCTGTGTCTATTCTTGTAGGTATGGTTTACGTCATCTTTCTGCAGTTGGTTACATGATAAAACATCTGCATTAAAGTGATATGAATGAAGATGTTACACTCATGGTAGAAAATCTAAGGATACATTGAATCTTTTCTTTCAAAGCGTGATGTCATTTTCAACTGTAGCGGAATTTCAACAGGAGCAGAAGGCCCTCTCTCTCTCTCTCTCTCTCTCTCTCTCTCTCCTTTGTCTCTCTTTTTGTTGGTATCGTGGATATATAGTTCTTTCAGGCATGGCTGAAGATTCAAAGGTGTTTATGCTGGTTCATGCTTAACCACAATATTTTGTGGATCTTAAATAAAACCGTGTCGGGGGAGTTCCTACTTCTGTAATTCCGTGGAAACACGGAATAATCGGTCTACCATGATCTTGGCTGGTGTTCCTGAACGGGAACTGCGAATTCTCGTGATCTTAGGGATTGATTGCAGCGGAAAACCCTCCAACTTGCCTCCTTTGAAAAGAAACAATCCGATGAGGTCACCCATAGCCACAATGGTGACTCGCTAGATCAAGCAGAGGAAGTGAATCTTTTTCTCCAAGAAGCTGCAATAGCCATACGAAAAATTATTTGGTAATTTTGATTCAAGTAGAAAAGCATCTCGACTGTTACATTTTTGAATTAAGGGGATAAATGAAGGTTTCATTTCAATCCGATAAATCAGAGAGATGAGAGTGAGGAGAAATTTAGAGGCAGAAGTCGCGAGATAGAGATTAGGGTTTGTAAGAAGGAGAATAATTGCGCCTTGCCTGCAGGACGTTACAAACCTTAGCCTATTAGCCAAGTGCATGAGATTTGCTTACCGGGCGAGCAGTGCTGTCGTCCTCACTCGCAGGAGTCAAAGGAAATCAGGCGAGCAGACAACTTACATCCTCTAGGTCAAAGGATAACATCGCAGATGCAAAGGAGAAGAGAAGGCAAGCCGCGCAGTTGTGGCTGTGGCTTGCCTGTGAGGAACAAAACTTTGGAGAAGAACCAAGGGATGAGCCTCGTTTAAGAAGGGGACTCACGTGCAACTTTGTTTTGCGGAAAGAAGAAGAGAAAGGATAAGAGGCTCACGTGCATGTGAATTAAGGGCAGCTAAACTGAGCTAATTATGTAAGGTTATGGTTTAATTTTTAAGTTTTAAATTGTTTAATTGAATGTATGAAGTGCTTGTTTATGAGTCAATGTCAAATATCATAAGCAATAAAATATTTGGTTTGAACAAGGAGAGTATACAACTGCGAAATAAAATGCTTTTAGCTAAGTGAAAGTAAAATTTCAAATTTATTAATTTAAATTGCATGTTTATGGTAGTAGTAATATTAAATCATATTAATTATTGACAAATATCATTATTGAAGACTGTGATTGTAAGATACAAAGATTTGAATTTTTTTTTCAAGTAGGAGAAAGAATGACAATAAATGTTTTTAATTTTAGAAATTTTGATGAACTATAATAGAAAAGGTATATTAAAAAATTGATATGAATTGTCGATTTGATAGAAGAAAAAAGAGAGTTAGTGAAACAAACTCTATTTGTTTCTTTTTTTGAAGAAAATATCAAGTAATTAAATAACTCCTTTAAGTTTTTGTTTAGAGCTTAATAAAATATTTGTGGAGATAATTGAAAAGCATTTTGGGTAATTGAAGGTAAATAAAAATTAGTTATTTTTTATTATATATACATAATGATTGTGTGTGTTGTGGCTTGATCCTGAAATTTATAGATGTGTAAATTTAATAAAGTTGATTTCGCTTTGCAGCGACGCCAAAAAATTGGTTTGTTATTTATGAATAAGAAATTAAAGTAATTTATGTTGGGATTCTACGCAAGTATATGTATCGTTATCAAGTGATACAAACTTTTTGCTTAAGCCCCAAATATCGATCCCACGAGGAACGTTTAAATTCGATATGGTAATCTAAATTAGGAAATTCACAGTAATAAAAAAAATTTACTATACTAATTTCAAATTTTTTGGGTGCTATCAAAATTAAATTATCAACTACTGGCAAGACTGTAAAGTAAAGTTAAACTATAACCACCAAACTATGTTTCTGTTATGTTTCTGTGATGAAATCTGTGATGAAATTATCAAATATGAGAAAATATCTTTCCCACTACAATGAGTTTTTGGTTAAATGAGAGAGATAAATTGTTTGAATTTGTATGTGACAAATATGAGCAATTTTAATTCTCTACACTTAGTCAAGTGTTATAGAGAATCGTTGACTAATCTCAGGTTTAGTTTCTAAATCCATGGTTATGCTGAGGGATACCGACTCTCATTCCAGAACTCACACTTCCTTTCCCCTGAATGTTAACTCTCGCTTTAGTTCTTAAACACTAAAACCAAATTGAGGATTTTAATCTGTCACCCTAAAATCTCCAATCCTTTGCCTAGTAATATATATATTTTTCTATTTATTTGCACTCCTATATTTCCCTATTTATTTGCACCAAATTCTATGAACAAAACACTCCTTCATAGAATTGAATTTGATTCTCACTTTATTGTAGAACTCATACTCCATTTCCCGGATCATATATTTCACAACAGATTTTAATTTTAATTGGTCAGATCAGAGTAGGAAAATCATCACAATTTATTTTATATTTTAAAATTGACACATCCAAATTACTCTTCATTTCACCATATCTCAAAGTCAGGAGAAAATACAAAGAAAATTACTCGGACCTCATGAGGAAGATACGAAAAAATTCAAATTTTATAAATAAAAAAAAAAGTTTATACAACAATAATAGACAAATACCACTTATCTGTAACTCTTCCTCTAGGCAAATCCCTTGTAGCTTCTCTTGGACTCTTTCTCTCTTTATAACACTTTTGGCTTTCTTTTTAAAGATGTAAGGAAGAAGAAATCTCTCATTTTTCTCTCTCTAACAACTCTTAAGAGAAATCACTCTTAGACTCACCACACTAGACAATAGAACACTCAAGTAAACTCAAATACACACTGCCCCCCTCTAACCACTACTTTTTCTGATCAATTTTCGCTCTAAATAAAGCATAATGTCGGTTCTCCAAGTGGTGCCTCCAATAACTCTTAAAAAACTTCCAAATTCATCGAATCTTCTAGAATTTCGCCTAGCACCGACTTTCGTCGAATCATCGAATCTTCTAATCTTCTAGAATTTCGTCGTGGTCCGAATTAAATTTCGTGCTCTCTGTTAAATGGTGCCGTCGACGCTCAGTCTGGCGCCGTCGGCGCTGATAAGGTTCTGGACTCCAGGTTCATGCTGGCGCCGTCAGTGTCCTTGTTGGTGCCGTCGACGCTGTGTATTTTTTCAAAACGCCATTTTAACTCCAAATTCTATCTTTTTTGCTTCCTGTTTGTTTCAAGTCCTAAAAATTAACCTGTAATAAAACATAAAAAATACCTTCTTTTAAAGCGACCAAAAATGAAAAATGAATATAAAATATATGTCTAAAAATGCATATATTTTTGGTGCATCATAACGTGAAAAGAACATTTCAAGGTGAACGAGTTAAATAAGTATGATTGATGTGAGTAATTATCTTCTTACATTACAATAATATTTCTTATTTCTGATTATATTCTTGATGTTAATTTTTCACATTTATGTTCTATTCCATTGCAACTTTTTTTTAATCGAAAAAGAACCTTTTATTACCTGAAAAGCAAAAATTACCCATTGAAACTTAAACTATCAGTGATGCATTCTTCATATTATTAGACAAGAAGTGTGCATATTAATATTTTTACATATAGAGCTGCATGATAGTTTTTCTATAGAGTTATTAGATTATTTCATTACATTTAGATTATAGTAGAGGTTCATTTATTCATTGGTAGATAAATGCAAAGTATCCAATAAGACAAAAATATACTTTAAAAAATGAAATGAAAATACTGTATACATGATTGATTGTATATGCATGCTAAGAGAATTCACCTATGGTATTGGCTTGAGATACCAATGTAAATAATTTTCTACCATTTCAGGCAATCATGTAATTTAGATTACAGATTGCTATGCCGACAAAAGAACGTCAGTCAACGATAAGTATGTATCTTTTCACCTCAGACAATAGTGGATATGTTCTACGCTTCGTTATGTTGACGAGATATGTATAAGTTAGGAGTGTGTTTGGTTATGTTTAGGCGAATGCTCTCGAGGGGGATGTATAAGTTAAAAATAGAAAGTATCTTAAGAATTAAAAGATTACCTATTGAAAAATAAAGTAAAAGTTAATGCATGTAAAAACTATATTTATTCCATGAGCAAATGTTAGGGATACATTTTTTTTTTGACTATTATATGGTTTTCTATAAAAAAAATAATAAAGATGAGAATACATATTTCCTTTTTTTTCTTGAGTTATTGTAGTTTAGATGTATAATTACTTAACTCATTATAATGGATAACTCATAATATGGTTTTAACATACTCAGGTTTAACATTTTAAACAGAAGATAAATAATAGAAGAGAGAATGTGTATAGAAGGCAAGTTCAACAAGCGAAAATGTAAACTTTTAATATATTAAATTTAATTACTTTTTTTAGTATCTCTTTTAATTTATTTAGATTGTAAACTGTTAGTGATAGAAAATAAAAATAAATTAACTTTGCCATCCAATCGCCTGTTTTGCCTTGGAAATTCCAAGTTCTCGGACAAGGTCCTGACATAAGTTTTAAGTGTCAAACAACCGATGTTGTATTGATTTGACATCAAATATCAAAGAAGAAGCCAATATGTTAAAGTGAAAATTGACTTATCAAATTTTAACGATTGTATAGATTCAGATGAGTTTTTCGAGATGCTCCAGATAGTGGAACGCGTCTTTGAGTACAAGGGAGTCCCACCAGATAGAAGAGTTAAGCCACCTGCTATTATGTTAAGGAAGAATGTTTCTTTCTGATGGGGAAAAATCGTTTTGTCGGCTTGAGAGGAAAATAAAATCACTATCTAGTCCACGATGAAAAAGAAGATACAACACAAATATCGTTATGTGAATTACCGATATGATATGCTCATAAAACTTCACCTCCCGCTTTACAGAGATTCTTTTGTGCAGACTACATTTAAATTTGATCAACTCATGCTGAAATAAGAGTTGGTGGAATCAGAGGAGCATGCCACTTTCAATGTACCTTAGAGGACTGAGGTCATCTATTGGTAATGTTTTGCAATTATAGTCCTATTAATTTCTACTCAATGTACAAACCCTAACTTTGAATGTGGAGTAACAATGTCACAAAGTGAGAATCACATCTTACATGCAAAGTTCAACCATAAGATCAAAAGATGAGTACATCTAGTGGGGTACCCAAGCCAATTCTACCAGAGGAGAAACCAGTCTAGAGTGGAGAGAAAATGAAGCTCAACAACACTCTTAGATCTGTCCTAGCCATGAAGTATTTCATGTGTTATGGTTTTGGGCACATTAAATCATATTGCACAAATAGGAGAATGATATTTTTCACGGAGGAGAGAGCAGTTGAAGAAATGAGCAGTGACATGAGAGAATGAAGATGTCAAAAAGGAGTATCTGCTTGCAATTGATGAGAGAGATGACAATCATTCCAGTTGAGCCCATAAGAGACTTTGGCAGGATTAGCGTTGGTTTCTTAGAACGTGGTGAGTCTAAGGAATCGATACCAAAAAATGGACAACCCTTGTTGAGGGAGTTATTGGTTGTCTTAACTAACAATTTACCTTCTGGGGGGGGGGGCTACAAGTGATAAAGGTTCAACATGTTATAGATCTCATTCTAGAGCTTTTTCAGCTAAATCAACTTACCTACGGAGTGCAACCATCCGAGCATGAGAAATTGATTACACACTTGATTGTTAAAAGCTTTGTTCGTGAGAGTACTAGCCCAGATGCAACTTCAAATATGATTGTGTCAAAGAAGGATGATTATTTATTCTATTAGGACATACTTTGGAAGGACCGATGTGTTTTAGAGTTTTATGAATGGACGCGAGCATAGATATTGTAGTGAGACTGTCTTAGATGCAATAATGAGATGATTATCTTATGGTGGTGATAGATCAATTAAATAAGTTTTCTGGGAAAAATAATGAAGCTCCTCTTACACAGGGAGAATGATGCGGGAGCTCCCGCTTTCGTAATTTCTTGGAACTGCAAAAAAGTTGGGATCTTGCAACTTGGTTGGAGTTCCTAAATGGGAACAACGAATTCCTGTGATTTCATGAATTGATTTCGGCCAAAATGACCTCTCAATTTAGTCAGATTTTTTTTTTCTTTTTAGTTTTTTCCCACTCATTTATTTCTCAATAGGATATTTTCTATTATGAGACTATTTATATGTTTGCTTTTTGTTTTGAGGGGACTTTCGATTATTGTTTTTGTGTATGGAGATCTTATTTTCTTTTTTATGCTATATGGAGTGTTGTATCATCTTCCTTTTGCAAGTATTTGTATTTTACTAAGGAATATGTGATGGATCCCCCTTGTCATCCACACCTTGCAATTTGCTTGCTGTTACTGCTGTCTAATAGCAGAAAGCTGCTATTGGGCAGCAGAAAACATTAGTATTTTGCTTCCTGTTCGCTTGCGCCCAATTTCAGCCAACATCCTTTCTCCTGTCTTTCTTACCCATCCTATAACTTACCTACCCCTTCCTTTTGTTCTTTCACACCTTCTAGGAGCCCTAGAACGGTATCACTTTATGCGAAGGCCTTGACTTATTATGGCATTGTTGTAATGTGTGAGTCAACATGAGTATATATCTTATGAAAATTAAAGTACATATTACTCAATTCTTATGTTTTAAATTTCTAATACCTAAACTTTTATTTTTACCCACATACCACCTTAGTGCATGAAAAGTGGTATTTCACTTTTGCTCAGTTAAAATAGTGGTATTTTTTGGATGATAAAAGAGGCATAAATGTAGAAAAGCAAATTTTTGGTGTTAGATATGTAAATCCATAGGAATTGAGAGGTATTTATGTAAATGTCCCAAACTAGAAACTGAGCATAGGATCTTGTTGACAGACAGTTACCTAAGATACTTACATAGAAACGGTCATTAACTAGTGGGATGCACAATGACTGTATGCTGCTTTTTAGGACTAGCGTTGCAGCATGTTATTCAAAACACTCGTACTTGCTTGTATTTGCTTCTGCTGCATTTGTCCTCTTTTTCCAAGAAGCCCTTTTTTCTTGATTACTTGTCCTTTAATATTCGAGTTTCCCAAAATTTGTGTATTAACATAGGCTTTCATGGGAGATAATTGCATATATCTTTTTATATATTTGGCCTTACTATTGAATTGCCTCTGTGACGGAATTTATTACTTTCTAGCAATATTTAAGAGATCAACCGTACCTGTCTTCCAATCCCATGGAATGATCCAAGCAAGTATTTCTGATTGCGCAGCTGAAACATTTTCAGCAATCCGTACTGTGAGTTTATCACATGTTCTTTTCCTTTTTATGTATTTGAACTCTCATATTTTGTCCTTAACCATATATATCATTGAAATTTATTATTGAATTGTTATTTGCTCAACTTTTTTTTTTGTAGGTCAGATCATTTGCTGGTGAGAGAAAACAACTGTCGATGTTCGGGAATTTGGTAAGATTTGATTCTTTTAATCAGTGGGGAGGGAGACTAATCATTGAAGTGCCTTTAGGTTATAACAATATACCAGCGTGATTGTGGCAACAAAAAAAAAAAAAAAAAAACCAATTTTATTTTTTGGTGCAATATTCATAGGTGAATTATTTTATTTAACTGGCAGGATTTTTGTGAGTAATTTGGTTTCTCATTGTCGTTCTAGTTAGCTAGAGAAGTCACCTGGCCTTGTTCCATGTGTTATCAACATTTAGTGAAATCAGGGCATTTACATACAGAGGACTCAATGTATTTATATATCTAATACCCAAATTTTGTTTTTTTTTTTTTGATTTATTCCACCCAAATATTTCACATCACATTAAAAATACTATTATTTTAAATTTTAAAGAGTGAAATACACGTTCCCTCCATAAGGTGGTATGCGTGTAAAAATTGAAGATTAAATGTTAGATGTGTAAATACATAGGAATTGTGTTATGGATGTAAATCTTCCAGTGAACTTTAATGTCTGGAGAATTAGTTATATCGATCTGTTGAAACATCTTTCAACAAGCAGTAAACAAGATAAAATGGTTCACTCGACAACTCTTACGATGTGGACATATTTGAATTCCTCTATCGGCTATTGGTCAGATTTTTTTTTGTGTTGATAAAGCCTTAGGGTCCATGGTTTAGTGTAGATTTAATATGAGATATAGATAGCCATGTAATAAACATTGACAATTCATAGTATATCAGCTGTTAATCCAAAACAACTTGATTTTGTTATCATCAATTTACTAGAAAAAATTAAATATTCTATCATAAACTAAGATTATGATTAACGACAAAAAGACATGCATGATTGAAATTTAGTCACTTGAAACAAACTGTTGAAAGGTCTCGTAAATAATGATGATTGTATTTCATATTTGTTATAACTCTATATTTAGAGGGTTATAAATTGTATGAGGGATCTTAGGAATCTCTATTTATTTTTTCCTTAATTAGAGAGTTAGTTGCCTCTTTTATTTATTATTATTTCTTTCCTTGTCTGTTGTATTATGTTTTTATTGCTTTTCTTACTAGTAAGTCCTGTAATGAGTATTAATACCCCTCTTTGCATCAATAAGAATAAGTTCTCTTATATTTTTCCACAGTTTTTCATGGTATTAGAGACACGTTGAGTATTTAGGATATGAATTTTTGGAGTCGTCTGCTTCGCCTGGAGAGCTCGATCTTGTAGCTGTTTGCCTGATCTGCGTAGCTCCATCTTGGAGCTGTTTGATCTCAATGTTGGAGCTATTCGACACTCTAAATGCTTCCTCTGTGCCGCACGATCTCGAGCTGTTCTCCTGTTAAAGCTGTTCAATCTTGATCTTGGAGCTGTTTGACGCCCTAACTGCTTCCTTTGTGTCGCTCGATCTCGAGCTGTTCGCCTGGAGAGCTCGAGCCGTTCTCTCGACGCTCAATTTGTTCGCTCGCCGCTTGATCTGTTCACTACGATAGCAAGCGTCCGATCCTCTGTGGCCTCTTCCGCTTTCCATTTTCTTCCCATCTCGTGAAGGCTGTACTTCTCTCTAAGGCGTTAATTCTCCGAAGGCGATAATATTTTGCTTCGACGGACGAATCTCGGGCTTGAGCAAATTCACCGTCCTTCATCTCTAAAATGTCTGAAGTCACGTCTAGGACAAGCCAACATCTTCAACCATCTCAGTCCGAACCTCAGAGAAATATATCTGAAAGTCATCCCATTCAAATCACTACAATCCGACTAAATGGTGATAATTTTCTTCGATGGTCACAATCTGTTCGCATGTATCTCCGAGAAAGAGGAAATATTGGCTATATCACAGGTGATACTAAACAACCTGACGTGAATGTCATAACTTATGCAATTTGGGATGCGCAAGACTCAATGGTAATGACATGGTTGGTCAATTCCATGACCGAAGAGATAACTGCAAATTATCTGTGTTACTGTACAGCCAAGGAATTATGGGAAAATATTTCAGAAATGTACTCTGATATTGGGGAAATTTGTTAAGGTGAGGATTCTGTGACAAAGTATTTCAATTCTCTTAAGCGGATTTGACAGGACCTAGACTTTTTCAACAATCATGAGTGAAAATCAAATGATGACGACAACCAGACAAGAAGATAGTGGATACTGGCCGAATATTCAAATTTCTTGTAGATCTAAACGTTGAATATGATGAGGTCCGTGGCCGAATAATTGGAAGAAATCCCCTGCCTCCAATTGGTGAAGTTTTTGCGGAGGTAAGGAGAGAAGAGAGTCGGAGACATGTGATTTTGGGAAAGAAGACTGCAGGTTTAATTGAGTCTGTGGAAGGATCAACGCTAGCTATTCTTGAAGCTCAAGTAAGCAGGAAAACTTCTCACAACCAGTGCGTAGAAGACAAAAAATGACATGCACTGTGACTACTGTGGAAAGCCACGCCATACTCGCAAAAAATGCTGGAAATTGCGTGGTAAACCACCTAATGTTAAGGGAAAAAAATCTGGTGAACATAGCACACCTATCGCAAATGAGGCTGAGTCATCTCCACTTAGTAAAGAGTAATTAAGTCATCTCCTTAAACTGCTGAAATCTTACTCATCATCTAATGCGCCTATCGGTTCTATAGTTGCTCATCATCTAATGCGCCTATCAGTTCTATAGCACAAGCAGATAATAATCCTTTGGCTTTTCTAGAAAGTACCACTTCTTAGATCATTAATTCAGGAGCCTCTGATCATATGACAAATTGTTCTCAATTATTTGATTCATATTGTCCATGTTCCGGTTCCGAAACATGGATACTGAATTTACTAAATTAAATGGATGGGTACTGATTTATGGAGTTATTAAATCCAGCCAACTTTAAATCTTACTTGCAGCAAAACAACACTTTGTTACGGCTTGTCTTTTGCCTACTCTTTTGCTCTTACGTGAGCAACCATTTCATTTGGCAGGATTTTTTCTTAACTATCACTTCCTGAGAAGGCCTACTTTGAAAACACTATAAAAGGTGGTGTGACTTTTCACATTATCTAATTTTACTAAGAGTAATAATATCACCAAATGTTTATAAATTATGTTAATAACAGAAATTCCTTGCATATTTCCTCAAAATGTTGGGACTCTTAAGGATGGATCCCAAAATAGAAGAAAAATATCACCAAATTTTTTTGTGATGGTAAGAGTGCGGTGGAACAAAAAACTAGAACTTCTTTGGCATTGCCTTGAACTTGGGAAGATCAAGTGTTTAAATCCCAACAAAGAAAGGAAAACAATATCCTATTCATTAAAATTTCTGTCATTAAGCTAACGGAAGATATACCTCTCAAGTAAAAAAAAAAGTCACATACACTCTCAAAATGGGTGAAATGAGAAAAAAGGAAAATTTAATTTTCATGCAATATCCTTGACGCCTCTAAAATTTCAGAAGGGACTGAATAATAGCCAAAGCAGAAGGGCAAGAGTTAGTGCAGGAGTTTGAAGTGTCGAAGACTAAGCGGAGGTGAAGGAGAGGGGGTTATTCACTGCTATAAAGCAGACAAGAGAGAGATTGTCAAGCAGCACACACCCTCAGTTTCAAACAAACTTGGAGAGGACGAACTTGGTTCGACGAAAACTACAGAGGCCAAAGCCGAAGATGGAGGGCTTGATGCTGATAGCACGCTTGAGCCTTGCATTCGAATCGAACACGGAATGTGTTTGATTAGGCTAGCAGGATATCAGCAATCCCTCACGAGAGCTGCAGGCATCGTGCTTGTACAAACACGCAGGTGGAGGAATTTGTGCTGATCTTGTAGATCCTGCTGTGACGAGCGGAGGAAGAAGGAAATTGGGCTCAATTGTATGAGTATGGAATTGGAGGAAGTGAAACCATGAGCTTTGGTATGTGTTTCAATTTGGAGCAAGAGCAAACTCGATTAAGGCAGTGGGATTTCGGTTCAAGTTCTTACTTAAGTGAGTTTTAAGTTAAAAAAAAGAAAATAATACTATTGCTGCAAATTACTTGGGAGGCCTAGCCTGCTCAGGTTTTCTATCCATATCTACTTTGCAAGCAAAAAAAAAAAAAAAAAGGAAAGTAGTTTCAGTCGAAGCAAGAGGTAGAGAAGTTATATTTTGCTGTTATATAGATATCAATACATTTAGCTTCCAAGTCAACTTTTCTTCCTTTCATACACTTTCTTTCTCATTTGATGGATTTACTTTCTGAGCATAATTACTTGGGAGGACTAGCCTGTTCAGTAATTTTAGACTCAAACGCGAATTTTAACATTTTTTCTTCTAATATCAGGATCATCATTTCTATATTTTCATTAATGTCTAAATCCTATGCAGTTACTTGCTTACGAGAATAGTGGCTTAAAACTAGGCACTCTGAAGTCAGCAAATGAATCATTAACGCGGGCAGTCGTTTATATTTCCTTGATGGGCCTTTATTGCCTTGGTGGAAGCAAAGTAAAGACGGTAAGGATCACCATTTTCTATCTAAAAATTGCTCCAATATTTTTCTTGATCCCAGAAAACCTTTAGCTTGAGTTAAAAAATCTTGGCTTCTTACATGCTTGAAATCAACTCCATTTCTCGTTGGATAAAAAAAAAGAACAGCATTCAGCCATATGTTTCTGTATCAGCATCAAAGTTGTTTTTTATAGGGATGTATCGACTATAATGTACAAATTTTATGCATTACCAATTTAAGTTATATTTTCTTGGTTATTCTTATTTATTGACATTTTTTGCAGGGTGAGTTGTCTGTTGGTACTATGACATCTTTCATTGGCTACACCTTTACATTAACTTTTGCTGTGAGTTACCGTGTGCTCTTAAAAGCAGGCCTAAGAATTTTGAAAATAGGAATGCTTTCTTATTATTTGTTATCTAGTTTTAGGGGATGTCTGTCTGGTAACAGCTTTAGTAAGTCCTGTAAGTCCGGATTTACTAAACTCTACCAACACCAGTATTTATAAATCTAGAATTTAAGACAAAACTGAGAGGAACTGAGAAGAAGCTGGATTTACTAAATCTAGGATTTAAAATTTGCTTTATTTTTCTTTCCAGCAGATTTGAGTTAAATCTCACTTAAATCTGTTACCGACAGCCACTCAGAGACTTTTAAGGCACACTTTTTTATTTTTTATTTTATTTTTTTTTTATAATTATGAGATCATGTATATGCCAGGTTCAAGGGGCTGTTAACACATTAGGTCATCTTCGTGGAACCTTTGCTGCCATTGAAAGGATTAATTCTGTTCTTTCTACAACTGATGTTGATGAGCCGCTGGCTTACAGTTTGGAGAAGGAACTTAAATTAGAAGGTCTTAAAGGCGATAAGCCTTGGTTTATTTATAAAGATGACTACTCCTCCAAAATCCATGCCCAAAATAAGCTTTATATGCATGAGCTGAGATCGGTTGCTAACGGGTGCAGTCTAGCTTGGTCAGGAGATATTTGTCTTGAAGGTATTATTTTTAATATTTGCTGTTTGAATTGGTCTGCTATTTTTTAAATTAAACGATCGATCCATATTAATATCTACCCAGTCTGATTTCGCTGCTGTATGATCATGCTGTTTGATATGATGATCATGCTGTTTGATATGCAATCTAAAGTTTTCAATTAAATATGTGTTTGGCTGACAATCATGATAAAGTTTCTCACTTACATGTCGATTCAAGATTGTTTTATTCTTACGATTTCTAATGCTTGTAGCGGTCAGCAATATTTCATAGATCATTGGGTTATGCATTATTGATTAAAATTTGAATCTGGAACTTATTTTTTATGGTTTTCAAAGATTGTTTGATATACAACCTTTTACAATTGAGCACATAGAGAAGTTAATATGAATATTAAACTTCTTGTTTAAAACCATTTGTTGAAGAAAATAGGAAAATGTCAAATGCTTCACTGCAATATATATATTTTTTGCTTAGTATATAAAATGTTAAGAAAGTTATTTTCAACCGATGAAACAGAGTAGAATACGAAACTTTTGTAGTATTATTAGGTGAAAAAAGTGCTAATACAATGCTGATTCTGCCAGTAGGTGGCGAATGGATTTCCAGAAGATAAGAACACCAAGGGTCCTCATGAGAAAACATCTTATTTGAAGTTTGATATATTTTGTCGAGTGCATGAAATTACCACCGTTGTACTGGAAAACAAATTTTTATCTTGTGAAGGTTCTGCGCTATCATGATTGCTAGGAGATCTGTGCAACTCTGAGTGTGCTTTGAAGCATCCTGAGTAGCTGTAACTGAAATTAAATAAAAATGAAAGGGATGAATGCCTTTTAACTCAACTTTGTTT
The DNA here is from genome assembly GCF_001263595.1 of Phalaenopsis equestris. NCBI lineage: Eukaryota > Viridiplantae > Streptophyta > Magnoliopsida > Asparagales > Orchidaceae > Phalaenopsis > Phalaenopsis equestris. The sequence goes on along the minus strand of NW_018219388.1, from coordinate 88,125 downwards.
TTAGTAGCCACTAACCATAGAACTAACAAAATTTCATTCTTAAAAATGGGTAATAACATTCCATTTTTACTAGAATCCTACTGTCTTCATATCCTGACAATTGTAGCATCTAACTAAACTGCTTTACTAAAACTTGAGCCAAAAGAATATATAATCGATTTGTTAAGTAGTGAATCCATAAACTCAAATAATCGTGTAAAAAATAATAATAATAATAATAATTTGGTTTTATTGGTTTGAGCAACTATCTTGACAGTTTCAACAAGGGGAGTCAAATATGTTACATCATTGACATTAGAAGAACAGACAAATAGGAGCTATAGGCGAGGGTGAGAAGGTGATGAATCATATGCCCAACCCTATTTGCGCCTTAGCGTGTGTATGTGAGAAGAAGCCGTACGTGGAAAGCCTATAAGAGCGCTCGTGCATGTCGCGCGAAGGAGGTAAGAGTTGAGAGCAAGATTGTGGCTTGCAACAGGAGGAAGTGGAGGTGACTTGCTGCCGGAGTTGTGAGGTGACGGAAGAAGAGGACAGAGAAGGAGCATCATGCGGGACTATATGTATGAAGGAAACGAAGATTTTAGTATTGTGTGCTTGGGGTGCAACTTCTTATGAAGGAAAAGGGAAGAGGAAGTCATGCCCTTGCCGAACGATGGAAAAGGGAAGGGGTGGTTTAACTGAGTGGCTTTGCGTGCGGGTGAGGGAGTCGAACAGTGCGAATGAATGTATAGATGCGACTGACATGTGAGAAAGATTACAAAGCTTTTAATGACGTAAGTATGGTTTGTTTATTTGAGATACTTTTATATTAGATTGGTGGAATTTTAATGAATTAATTTAAATTTTTTAATGAATAAATCATTAAGCAGAAGTGGAAGGTCAAATTTTAGAGCGTCGAGATTTGACCCTAGTTAAAATTAGGTTAGTTTTTATTATTTTATTAAGATATTAATTCCAATTAAAAATTTTTATGTTATTTATTATTAATAATATGAATTGAATTAAAGATTAAAAAAATTTTGATTCAAGGATTAGAGCTTTGGATCATCAATTCGGTAGAACAAAGAAGAGAATTAGTGAGGTAAGCTCTAATTATGCATTTTTTCTTTAAAAAAATTAATTGATACTTTATGGTCTTGTTTAGAACATAATAAAATATTGGTGGAGATAATGAAAAAAAATTGTGAGTAATTAAAGATAAAAATAAATTAGTAAATATGAATCATAAATACTGTTAGGTGTTACAGTAAGAAAATAAGGTTTCTAGAAGAAAAAAGATGAACAAATACAATTAAGATGAGTAATTATGTTTCTAAATTTCAGTAATAATTCTTATTTGTAAATGTAGTCTTAATTTTATTTATGTTTTATACCGATGAGATTTAAATTACAATTATATTGTTAGACATAAAAAATACATGTTAAATGGTTGAACAATACATTTTTAATAAGATGCCATGTTATTACATGACTTCTAGATTATAATAAAGGTGCATATATCAAATAATTACATTACCTTTAGATTCTAGTAGAACTGCATTTATTTATTGGTAGATAAATGCAAATTATCTCGTAAGAAAATATTATGTATTATGAAGAATGAAATGAAAGTATTGTATGCATGAATACGTATATGTGCTAAGAGGAGTCATCCTACTCTTATGATAGTAGATGGGGTCTTGAGGATGTTAATATACTCGTGCGTGCAGACGTGTTTTTACAATATCAAACAATTATAAAATTTTGGATCGTAATTGCTATGCCGACATGAAAATATCAAACATATGCGAGTAGATATTTTTTCACCTCAGACATTAGTAGACCTAGTTTGTTGTTCGCTATGTCAATGGAATATGTATTGGTCAGGTATGTTAAATTATATTTAGACACTGCTTCTGATGTAGATGTAAAAGTTAAGAGTAACAAATATACTAAATTTAGTAGAACAAATCTTGAAAAGTAAAATTAAAGTTAATGCATATATAATTCTAGACTACTATAATGAACATGAACAAATGCCATGAATATATTATTTAAATTATTATATTGTTTTCTATAATAAAATAAGAAATATTACATACATATTATCCTATGTTCATTAAGTTACTATAATTTAATAAGTAATTACTCAACTAAGTTATTTTAGATAACACATTATGTTATTTAATTTTTTTTAGATTTAAAGTTTTGAATAGAAGGCGAGTAATAGATGATGAACAAAAGATGAGGTCAAAAAACAACAAATTAAAAAAAAATTAATTATTTTATTTAGATTTTAAATTGTTAGTGATATTTAATGAAAATCGAAAACTTTAATTTCACCGTTTGATTGTCCATTTTTGCCTTGAAGATTCGAAGTACCTGAGCCCAATAGTGATAAAAGTGATATTAGAGAAAATAATAGAACAAGTAACATGAATCCTATTAAAAGAGTGATTAAGATACATATGAATCTTAAATCATTAGGAATTTAGGTGATTTGAGTTAAATTATCTCTAACTAAATAACCTTATTTTATCTCAAACACATGGATGTTCAAGGGGAGGTTGGGGATGGGTGTGAGAGGAATTACCACCAAAACACTTGATGAAAGTGCTAAATCGGCAACCGATTATGGGCGCTAAAACAACGCCCGATTACTGACGCTCAAATTGCGTCCGGTTTGGACCGCTGATTAATGTAAGAAGCTGCGTGAAGACGAGAATAAATGCCGAGCAGGAGCAGGATCGGGAACTATTGTGATCCGGGAAGGAGGCTACCACACCATGAAAGCATTTCTAGATTCTTCTTGCCTTCCTATTGTGTGGGAGTTTTCTTTTTTATTTGTTTTTTATTCTTCCCGGGTACGAGTCTATAAATTGCTATTTTCTGTGTGCAAGAGTTAATTTTTGGTTGTGTTTATTAGTTCTAGATTTTAAGATTAAGAGTTGTAAAATAAAGAATACTAGGACTCATCATCGTCATCATCGTAGAATTAACTTAAAAGTCACAAATAAAATTATTTTTATGAGTAAAATTCAAGATTTCAAAATTTGGGATATTCATGAAGAAGCAAATGTTATGTGGGATAAAGTAACAAACACTATTAAACAAGTAGCAAAAGATGTGCTTGGAGAATCAAAAGAAAAAATTTTTATAAATAAAAACAGTTGGTGGAATAATAATGTGCAAGAAAAGATAAAATATAAGAAGTTATGTTATAAAAATTGGTTTGAATGTAAAAACTTAGCGAACTGGGAAAAATATCAAATGACCCGCATGGAGTCTAAAAGAACAATCTGTGATGCTAAAAATTAGGCTTTTGATGATCTTTATAATATATTAGATACTAAGGAGGGTGAAAAATATATGTATAAACTAGCCAAACAAAGAAAAGAAAAGTAAAGATTTATAACTCAAGTAAAGTGTATTAAAGATGAAAATCAAAAAGTACTTAGAAAAAGATATTCAACACAGGTGGGTGAGTTACTTTGATAAATTTTTTAATGAAGTTTCTGAAAATACGATCGACCTTAGTGATCTTAATATCGTGAATAATAATAAAATGCTTCATTTTTGTCGTCACATTAGTATAAAAGAAGTTGAAGAGACTTTAAAGAAAACCAAAGGTGGAAACTCTGTAGGATAGGATGAAATCCCAATTGACGTGTGGAAATATTTTGGAGATTTGGGAGTTTCTTGGCTTACTAAACTCTTTGATATTATTTTAAAAACTAAAAAGATGTCTGAGGAGTGGATGAAGAGTATTTTGGTACCCATTTTTAAGAATAAAGGGGATGCACAAGAGTATGCAAATTATAGGGGAATTAAGTTGATGTGTCATACTTTAAAGTTATGGGAGAGGGTAATTGATTATAGGTTAAGACGCATCACAAAGATATCTCATAATCAATTTGGATTTATGTCGGGCAGGTCTACTATGGAAGCTATACATTTATTGAGAGGTTTGATGGAGAAGTTCAGAGACGATAAGGTTCCAAGAGATATCCTTTGGAGAGTTCTCGAGAAGAAATGTGTTGATATGACTTATATTGAAGTCATTAAAGATATGTATACTAGAGTTGTTACTTGTGTTCAAACTGAAGGAGGATTGACAAAATATTTTCCTATTTCTGTTGGTTTACATCAGGGATCGACTTTAAGCCCATATCTTTTTGCTTTAGTTATGGATGGTCTTACTGGACATCTACAAGAGGATGTACCTTGGTGTATTCTTTTTGCTGATGATATTCTTCTCGTGGATAAAACGAGAGAAAAAGCCCAGGAAAAACTTGAATTATGGAGGTCTACATTGGAGTCTAAAGGCCTTCGTTTAAGTAGAACTAAAACTGAATACATGGAATGTAATTTTAGTAGTAATAGCTCTAGTGACAGAAGTGTGACTTTGGGTGATCAAATTATTAAAAGGTGTGAACGATTTAGATATCTTGGGTCCGTTGTTCAAAGCGATGGTGATATAGATGGGGATGTTAATAGTAGAATTCAAGTTGGTTGGTTGAAGTGGAGGAATGCTTCGGGCCTTTTGTGTGATAGAAAAGTACCGCTTAGACTGAAAGGAAAATTTTAACCGCAAAGGAAAATTTTAACCGCTTAGACTGAAAGGAAAATTTTAACCGCAAAGGAAAATTTTAACCGCTTAGACTGAAAGGAAAATTTTATAAGACGGTGGTGAGACCTGCAATGCTATATGGCGCCGAATGTTGGCCGATAAAATAGAAGCATAATAATAAGTTAAAGGTTGCCGAGATGAGAATGATTAGGTGGAGAGTGGCTTTACACTTGGAGACAAATTACGAAATGAATATATCCGTGATAGGGTTGGTGTAGCTCCTGTGAGGGACAAAATTAGAGAAAGTCGTCTTAGATGGCTTGGTCACATTAAACGTCAACCATCTGATGATCCGATTAGGAGAGTAGATGTTTTAAATTCAACTTGTGTTAAGAAAGGCAGAGGTAGACCTAGGAAGACTTGGGCTTATTGTATTAAAAATGTCCTTAATTTACTAGAACTAAATAAAAATATGACACTAAATAGGGCGCAATGGAGAAAAGGGATTCATGTAGCCGACCCCACGTAGTGGGATTAAGGCTTTGTTGTTGTTTTTGTTGTATGGATTTTTCCCCCTTTGTTGGTTATATCCGAGGAGGCGGTGGTGTTCCGGTTGTATTCTCTTCAAGGCGGTGATTGTATCATTCTCTTTTACCTTTCCCAAGCCTTCTCACCTCCACTTCCAGCCACAACCCCATGAAATAATAATGTGCAAGAAAAGATAAAATATAAGAAGTTATGTTATAAAAATTGATTTGAATGTAAAAGCTTAGCGAATTGGGAAAAACATCAAATGACCCGTATGGAGTCTAAAAGAACAATCTGTGACGCTAAAAATTATGCTTTTGATGATTTTTATAATATATTAGATACTAAGGAGAGTGAAAAATCTACGTGTAAACAAGCCAAACAAAGAAAAGAAAAGTAAAGATTTATAACTCAAGTAAAGTGTATTAAAGATGAAAATCAAAAAGTACTTTTTATAGAAAAAGTTATTCAACATAGGTGGGTGAGTTACTTTGATAAACTTTCTAATGAAGTTTCTGAAAATACGATCGACCTTTGTGATCTTAATATCGTGAATAATAATAAAACGTTTCATTTTTACCGTCGCATTAGTATAAAAGAAGTTGAAGAGACTTTAAAGAAAACCAAAGGCGGAAACTCTGTAGGATCTGATGAAATCCCAATTGAAGTGTGGAAATATTTGGGAGATTTGGGAGTTTCTTGGCTTACTAAACTCTTTGATATTATTTTAAAAACTAAAAAGATGCCTGAGGAGTGGATGAAGAATATTTTGGTACACATTTTTAAGAATAAAGGGGATGCACAAGAGTGTGCAAATTATAGGGGAATTAAGTTAATGTGTCATACTTTAAAGTTATGGGAGAGGGTAATTGAACATTGGTTAAGACGCATCACAAAAATTTCTCATAATTAATTTGGATTTATGTTGGGCAGGTCTACCATGGAAGCTATACATTTATTGAGAGGTTTCATGGAGAAGTTCAGAGATAATAAGGAGAATCTACATATGATTTTTATTGCTTTAGAAAAAGCTTACGATAAGGTCCCAAGAGATATCCTTTGGAGAGTTCTTGAGAAGAAAGGTGTTGATATGACTTATATTCAAGTCATTAAAGATATGTATACTAGAGCTGTTACTTGTGTTCAAACTGAAGGAGGATTGACAAAATATTTTCCTATTTCTGTTGGTTTACATCAGGGATCGGCTTTAAGCCCATATCTTTTTGCTTTAGTTATGGATGCTCTTACTGGACATCTACAGGAGGATGTACCTTGGTGTATGCTTTTTGCTTATGATATCCTTCTCGTGGATAAAACGAGAGAAAAAGTCTAGTAAAAACTTGAATTATGGAGGTCTACATTTGAGTCTAAAGGCCTTCATTAAGTAGAACTAAAACTGAATACATTGAATGCAATTTTAGTAGTAATAGCTTTAGTGACACAAGTGTGACTTTGGGTGATCAAATTATTAAAAGGTGCGAACGATTTAGATATCTTGGGTCCGTTGTTCAAAGCGATGGTGATATAGATGGGGATGTTAATAGTAGAATTCAAGTTGGTTGGTTGAAGTGGAAGAATGCTTCGGGCTTTTTGTGTGATAGAAAAGTACCGCTTAGACTGAAAGGAAAAATTTAACCTCT
>NW_018219388.1:76256-80778 GCF_001263595.1 Phalaenopsis equestris | reverse complement strand
CCTTCTTACACCCCCCCTCCGCCCCCTCCCTCCCCCCCCCCCCCCCAAACTCCCGCTTGACTCCCTTTCTTAAAAATTTTACTGCTGTCCAACCATCATCCCTTCTTCCCAACTGACATATATGTTAGAAATGAATTGTATATATAGAGGAATGGGAATTTAAATGAGATTATATGTCAAGTGGATGAAATTATGAGTGAGGTTGTACGTGCATAAAATAAATTGTATTTGTGGGATATTGGCATATCCTAGTATTAGTATTTTCTATTTTTAATATTATCTAGTACTATTATATTATAATTTTTGTTTCTTTTCTTTTGTTGTGGGAATTATGATTTTCTCAATATGGTAGCGATCCTCTGTCTATGTAACATGTAATTGTTAGTCTATGAAATTGAAGGAGAATAATAATTTTTCCCTCTAAAAAATTACATGGTATCAATTCTTTAGGAGATTATCCCTAAGATTCATTCATTTTTTGGCTAGAGCTCATTCCGGCTTTCCAATGTCATCGTTCTCTTCATGCTTTGTGCGGCTTTGTCAGCGGTATTGTCTGCTTTGGCTTCGTCTACGACATTGTCAGCTCCATCTGCAGAAACAACATCAAATGACGTATGCGCCTTCTTCTTCTATGGCATCTGCAGCGAACTGCATCAGTTGGGTCTGCGCTTTCTTCGTATTTGACGTTTGTTTCATAACCTCTCACCATAGAGTTTGATTAAAGCTCACTGGGATGATAACGACCAAATCACGACGGACAGGAATTTTTCACTATTCTCGATTGAAAACAACAATCGGGCTCACAACATAAAGAAGTTTTGCGCTGCTCGCCCAGGAAAGTGAATCAATCATGACATACAGGAGTTCCACGCTGTTCTTGATCACGGTGTAAAGGAGTTCCACACATTTCTTGATCGAATTTTGTTTTGGATTTAGAGGATGTACAAATTAGCAACAATAATAGGAGTTCAAAGAAATTCTACCATATAGACCAACTCCAGTAATTCTGAACCCACAATTCCTAACCCGACAGCTCTTTTAATGGGTATTTTGGCTGAATATTTTCTTCAAAATTTTCCACCCTACGTCATAGTTATAAAACATAATGGATAAAATTATCTCGAGTGGTGAAAATCTATAAAATTTACTATCAACCGGAGAGACAAAATTGGGTATTTAATTGTAAAATTCCAAAACCTATTGCTAATGATCCAAATATGAGGAAGCGAATATCTCAAAATTCTCTAGTAATGGCATGACTTTATAATTCGATGGAACCATCCATAGGAAAACCTCAAATATTTGTTCCCACTGCTTAAGATATTTGAGAGGTTGATCGAGATCTCTATTCAGACTTGGAGAACTCTTCACAAATTTTTGAGTTGAAAACTCAATTTTGAAAATTCAAATAAAATGAATGTGATGTTATTGCATATTACAATGAGATTGTGACATTATGACAAGAGCTTGATCAATGTTATGATGAGATTTATGAGAATTCAAATGAGTTTACCAAAATAAAAGCGAGGAAAATGACCGGGTTTACATGTTCTTAGCTGATCTTAATCGGAATTTAAATGAAGTTTAAGGTTGAATCCTTGGTAAGAAACCTCTATCTTTAATTTGAGAAGTTCTTTATGAAGTTAAATATGAAGAATCCTGAGGAAAATTATGTTGAACAATAACAAATCATTTGGTAAAGTTGAACAGGAGAATTCGACGCTCGTGTAAAGGACGAAAAAAATCATGGTGCAAGCATTGCAAAAAATCATGACAAGCAAAAGAGATATGTTGGAAGTTTCATGAAAAACCTGCAAATTGGAAATCAAAATGAAGATTGAGTTTATCAAGCCACTGCTGAAGGAACTCAGGAGTTGTCTGCTAACTCGAATGAAATCTCTTTTACCAAGAAACAGTTAGAGCACTTGCACAAACTATTTTAATGTCCACAATTATCTCTGACTTCATCTTGCTTTTTAGTGCAAAAGTGCAACTCCTTGACTACTGTTTTGTTAGGTGTTACTCCTAATTTTTCTCGTTCTTGGATAATTGACTTTGACACAATTGATCACATGACAGGTTCAAAATTATTTTTCTCCTATAGGCTTTGTACTGCAATATGGTTAAAATTGTCGATGGTTCCCTCTTTGTAATTGTCATGATACGTACTGCCAAACTATCATCGTTATTAACCATTCAAATTGTTCTTCATGTGCCTAATCTATCATGTAACCTGTTGTCTATTAGTAAAATTACTATTTTTTATCAAGCAAAGCTAACTTTTATTCTTTTTACTGTGAGTTTCAAGAATTGACCGTAGGGAGGATAATTGACATTGCTGAGGAAAAAGTTGGACTCCATTATTTTAAAAATGAATTTGACTCGAATAACATTGTCAACGTACTTGTTAAAATTTTGTTTCTATTTTTGAAGAAAATCAAATTATGTTATGACATTATATATTAGATCATCCGAATTTTTATCATCTAAAATGCTTGTTTCCTAAATTATTTTAGAATAAAAATAAATATGTTTGTTTCAATGTGAAGTGTTTTAGCTTGTTAAAAATCATGGCTCATCATTTTATCCATAAATATATAAACTTACTACTTCATTTACTTTGATTTCTAGTGATATCCGTGGTCCTTATAAAACCCCTACTCTCTTTGAAAAAGATGGTTTGTGACTTTCACTGATGATCACACTAGACTAAGTTTGGTTTATTTAATGAACAAAAAATATGAAGTAGAAATAATTTTCAAATTTTTTTTTTGTAATCGTACAAATCCAAGCTTAAACAACCATTCAAATTTTATGGTGTGCCAATGGCAGACAACATTTCAAACACACTTTGGATCAATTCTTTCTTGAAAAAGGATTAATTCATCAAAGCTTTTGTATTGGCACTTTACAACAAAATGAGTTGGCTGAAAGGAAAAAGCAAATTCTTATTGCAGGTAGCTCAAGTCTTGCTATTTACCAATCAGGTTCTTAAATATCTTTGGGATGAAGCCATTCTTACTGCTACATTTCTCATAAATAGAATACCCAATATGGTTTTAAACTTTGGAACACCTTTTGATATTTTTGGTAGTTTTTTTTCTAAAGAATCGATTATCATATTCTCTTCCTCTAAAGATATTTATATACTATTTTCATTTATATTCATCATCAAAGAAAATTTGGATCCCAAGCTAAAAATGTGTGTTTTTTGGTTGTACTCCTAGCCAAAAAGAGTATAAATGCTCTGATCAAATTACTAGAAAAATATTTATTACCATAAATGTCACATATTTAGAACGTCAACACATTTTTTTCACCTCATCTTCAAAAGAGAGAACAAAACAATGATTTGTCCACTGAATTTCAAGATTTTTTCAAGCTGAAGAATCACAAAAGAATATATCTCCAATCTTGATTTAATCTAAAATCCTTGCAAAATCCTATCCGGAGGAATGCATTGAGCATTTTAGATTTTGAAATTTTTATAATATCATCTTATAGTGCTCATAGCAATGAAGAAACATGAAAAGGAAATACAATAACAACACTATTAGATTTTGTTTATTTTCGGCAGAGGACGACCCGAAAGAAAATCTACGAATTCTTTGCACTGGCTATAATATTCGAACTCACTAGTTAATATCCTCACTAATCACCTATCCTATTTTTAGGCCACATCTTCTTTGAGTTATGAGACTTCTAGCCTTGAATTTTAGTCGAGTTTGAATCCTAAGCTTAATGAGCTAGTCTTCCTATTGGGGAAGTCTTCCACCTATCATTCATTGTCCCACTATTTGTTTTATGAAAAATTCTCAACCACTTTTCGTGCTTTTACCTCGCAATTGTCATGTCTGGAGATTCCAATTATTGTGCAGGATGCGGCGAAGGTCCCTAAGTGGAAGGAGGTTATTCTTGAAGAGATGAAAGCTCTTGAAAAAAATTTACACATTGAAATTGATTGTATCAAGATGAAAAACACTTGACGGTTGCATATGGGTCTTTACAATCAAGTATAATTCCGAGTGTTCTCTAGAATGGTACAAGACATGGAATTGATTATTTAGAGACATTTGCTCCAGTTGCAAAACTCAAGACGGTAAGGTTTCTTCTTCCACTTGCTATAAACCTTGATTGTTCCCTATAATAATTTGATATAAAAAATGTTTTTCTCAGTGAGGACTTGGAGGAAGAAGTGTATGCTGATGCACCTCCAGGTTTTATTGAGAAGCTTGACACATAAGTGTATAAACTGAAAAAATTTTGATACGGGTGTTGACCTCACTTTTGGTTGAAGTCTAGTTTCTTTCTTAAAGCCTATGATCTAGCCATAGGACTTTTCTGTTGATTGTTTCTAGAAGACTAGTAAGGGAACTGTCGGCGTTTAAAAGGGGGAAGTTGCGTTTGGGGGTCGCCCGTAAGAAGCTGTCGGCCGCCGGAATCGAAATCCCGTCGCCCGCTTCGGAAGGACTTTTTTTAATTTACATATATATATATAATTTTAGAAAAATATGGAATCAAA
>NW_018219388.1:53960-69691 GCF_001263595.1 Phalaenopsis equestris | reverse complement strand
GAATTGTGCAGAAGGCCACCCTAAGGCTCGGGAAGGTCCTATAGGAATCCATTTTGGGTTTCCTCATGTCGGTTTCATCCTTCTAAGCGTTAGAAGTCGATACCACACACGCGAAACTCCAAAAGAGGACGGAAACGGGTCGAACTAAAACGAGGCGGGCACCACTTCTAAGGTTCTAAGATAGTCGCAGGAAGACCCCTGAGGCTAGATCTTAACTCCTACGAAAAAAACTAGACCTCACGAAAATTGAGGTCAACAGGAACCCACACCATTAGAAATTATAGAACTTTTTTTTGCTCATCTTAAAGTTTTATATGTTGGTTTTAACCTCTAGCATTTAGCAGGTGTAGCCAATATGGGGGAGCTCAAGAAGAATTCCCATAAGATTGTTTGGCCTTAGGGTTAGCTCTGTGTGGAGTGGTCTTTGTTAGTCTTGCACACACACACTTCATACCCCTCACTTTCACTCACAACCTAAACCCTTAACGAAACATACTTAGCTTGTTCCCTTACTCTTTTGGAAACTCATGTGGATGGTCCCCCAAACCCTTAGCCCTGGGCTAGGGTTTGGCTAAGACCAACACATGGAGGATCCATAGTGGGAGTTCCCTTGTTCTCATGGCTAAAAAAAAAGGCAAGTTTATGATTAGCATCCTCATTTGATTTCATCCTACCCAAATACCCAATTTAGCCTTTTGCCCCCGAAATTTCTCAAAACTATCAAATTATCCTTGAAATCCTAAATTCTCAAAAATTACCTAAACTACCCAATTTTGTCCAAAAACCACCTCAACTCTTTTAAACCACCCAAATTGCCCAAAACATTTCAAAATTTTTAAAATTCCCAAAATACCCCTAAATTTGCCAAATTACCAAAATACCCTTGGTGACCCAAATTTTCCAAAACCTCCAAAAATCATTTCAAACACTCCCAAAATCAATCTTGACCAAAAATGAAGTCCAATTTGAGCAATTTTGACCAAAATCCTAATTTTGCTCTTTAAGGCCTAATTATCCCAAATCACCCATAATTTCCACCAATTTGACTTCAATCTTCCCCAATTTAAATTCCAAATCAAAATTCATTATGTCCAATCCCAATTGAAATCAAATTGAAGCCCAATTAAACCCAATTGAAACCAAATTCAAGCCCACTTAAAATTTCCAATTTGACCATATACTCAAATTCCCCCAAATTGAACTCCATAACCAAATCAATTTCCCCAATTTTGAGTTCCAAACTTCTCATAACATTCCCCTTGATCAATTTTAGCCTCAATTGACCTTAACCTAAACTCAAACCTCACCCAAATCCCACCTAAGTCAAAATCCCCAATTTTGTCCCTAAAGTCCAAATGTCACCAAATTGAACCTCATAACTTCATAATTTCAACCCAATTGATATCCAAAACTCTTCATCACAATCCCTTGAACCAATTTGAGCCATCAATTGAATCAAACCCAAACCCTAGCCTAATTCAAACCGAAGTCTAGCCCAAATACCCCAAAATTGACCATGGGCCAAGTTCCACTAAAATGAACTCCCAAATCATATCAAAATCACCCAATTTCTTTTCAAAACTCCTCATGACAATCATCCACATCAATTTAGTCAAGCACTTAACTCAAGTCTTAGCCCAAACCCAACCTAGACTCAAGTTCAAACCAAAAGCCCAAATTTGAACCCGAACCCCAAACTTGACCAAATCCATTGAAATTGACCAAGCCATGGTCACCACAACTAACATTTGAGCCCTAGGAACCAAGCTAGATCCACCTAGCTCAACCTAATTGAGCCATCGACCAAGCGTCCCTTGAAATAGGGGATTTCATCCCATATATGGCTAAACCAAGGATATCTTTGCCACTAGCGATCAAAACATCCAACTAATCACCATTAAGAGTTACTCTGGCCTCCCTAAGCCAGCTCGTCACCTCCCCTGTCTTTATCGGCCGGCCTAGTCGCCGGAAAACCACAAACCCGAGAAGCCTCCCCAAGGGACCAAGCCCAACTTGCACCCTTCCAATGTGGCTCACCACCATTGGTTAATTGCGCCACTTAGCCCTCCACATAAGCTACCTTACCCACTGGTTACCATGGCTGTGCCTATTTAAGTTCCACTCTTTCACAGCCAAACATAAAGAATGCACTAGAACTTGGGGAGATTTTGCCAAATTGCTTCCAGAGCTTCTCCAAGACCTCCTAAGCCCATTCCATCCATCCCCCAACCATTGCCCCCACTGCCTAAGCTCAATTTTGAGTTAAAAAATTAGGACCTTTTCTGTCCTCCCACAAAACTTCAAATTAAATCATTTTTGAGCTTCCTCAGACCAAACAAGGAAGTTTGCCATCAAAATCCCCTTGTCCCAAGCTCTCTAGCCCACCTCTAGACCAAGGCCACACCACCTTTTGACTGAACTCATACCTAGACCATTCACCAGAGGAAAGAAACACTTCAGGCATCTTTTTTGGACTCCATTGAAGCTTCTTTAAGCATCTGATTGAGGCCTCCTCTCTCAGACAAAGGTATAAAATTTTTTCCCCCAAATCGACCTTGGTTTAGGCTTTTATGAAGAGAAGTTTGATTTTATGAGCATGTGTCCGTATAGATAGGTTTGTCTGGACTAGATGAAAGTGTAGAAACAAACCTCTTTCGATTTTGTTGAGTATAGTAAGAGATCTTAAGCCTAGAAGATGGACGGATCTCGGGCTAGGTAAGTTGGGGACAATGACGAAGGACTGTCCGATCGCGCATGTATCGGATGGATGACACTGATACAGCCGGACGAGGAGATAAAGCTCGGGTCGAGTCAACGCTGAATCAGATGATGGAGTCAAATAGCGGAGCGCCACATGGTCTTTCGGAGCGCCTTAGGATGTGTTGGTTGCTGCGTGGTTAAGTCAGAAAATAGGATTTATTTTGATTTATTTAATTCAGTTAGCTTAGAAAATGTATAACTTAGTGTAAAAAAATCATAAAAATAAAAAAAATACCCTCTTGCTTCGTGAACATAGGAGAATAATGTGTAATAAAAATAAAAAATTATTTAACATGTCTCTGATTTTTAATTATTAAATACCCTCTGAACTATTTTATTTCTAAGTAAATGATACTCACCATGGCTTGAAACTTTAGTGGTTGATTTCTCATGTTAATGGGGATGTTCTCGTTTTTTTTTCCAAGGTCAGAGAGCATCTCTAGCTTTGAAACCCTAATTTTCAAGGTTAGTCGTCTATTTTTGCTTAAATTAATTATATATATTAAAATATTAATTAGAAAAGGTTCCCTGTGGTCAGAGGACTCTAGGAAAAATATAAAATATTTTTTTATGTTTGTGCATAATTTTCTAGCTAATTAAGTCATTTAAATTCATAAAAAATTAAATAAATGTATTATAATTCAAAAATTGCAAAAATTGATTTCACACTGTAAATAATGATCATTTCAAATCATTGTAAAAATTTGAAACTCATTTGAATTAATTTGATGACTAAAGTTTATTTTCTTAGTAAAATAGTACTTTTGTATTAAAATAATTATAATGAATTAATTAGATTAGGAAAATTATGAAAAGTGATTTTCTGAGTTCCTTGTGATCATGAACACTTAGGAAAAATATAAATTATTTTAAGATAAATAGTTCATTTTTGAGATTCTTTTTGGAAAAAAAAGCTATATTTTGAATTAAAAATAATTAAATAATGATAAAAATTCTAAAAATATGAAAATGCCCAAAATTGTTCCTAATTGTTCCATGATTATTTCTGATTGTTCCATGATGACTTGAGACTCTTTAAAATATTTTTCTTAATTTTTCTAATTTAATTATGTATTTTCAAATGCCAAAAATGTATATTTCTTAATTTTCTATTAAAATAATTATAATAAATAAAATAAAAGTTACAAAAAATAAAATTTTGTTTCTCTGAGTTTTCTGAACTTAGAGAGATTCAAGAAAAATAGAAAAAGTAATTTTTGAAATTAAATTATATTTTATATTTTTATTCATCATTAAAAATCAATAAATAGTTATAATAATTAAAATATAGTTTTAAAGATTATGGAATTTTGTCCAAGTGATCCTCTCATCTAGGTGAACTTCCAATAATTTTTCCATAAACAAAAATTTTACTTTGATTAACTAAATAAAATAACATTGAAAATCTTATTTTCTGAGTTAAAATAATGATATAAATTAAATTAAAATTAGGAAAATCACATATTCTCCTTTGATAGTTTAATTGACTTATGAGTAGGGTAACATAAAAATTTTAAAGTCATTTGAGTTGAATTTAAGGAATTGTGAAGTGATAAGGCCATGAAGGGCAAAGTGGTAGTTATGGAATTTGAGCTCTAATTAATATTTAGGCTAACATGGGCAATGTATGATCATAATTGACTTTTTTGGATGATTGAAACAAAAGAGATTAAGAGGTAGAAACCAATTGCTCACTCTATCACAATAAAAGTATAATTGTAATTTCCCCTAATTATTATTTTTGGAACTTAATTATATTGGATGAACCTGAGGTAGAGGGCTTAAGCTAGGAGGATAATAACTTATTTGAGCCCCTAATTGGTGATGAAATAATAAATGTGATCTTTCAATGAGAATTAAATTTCATTTATTAAATTTCATTTAAATTTCATTTAATTTAACATTCTTAAAATTACAAATTTACCCATGAAATTTTAATGGGCTTAGTAGTAAACTAGGCTTAATCTAAGATTGTTTAATGAAGTTAAGAAAAGATAATATAACTAATCACAAACATTTTGAAAACACTTTGAAAACACTACTAGCCCAACGCTGAATTTCAATTGGCTAAATTCCTTAGAAAATCAATTTACCCTTAAGAGCCTCCACTTACATAATTCACAAATGAAACATTGAGTGATAGTTACCCACTCATAAGGATAATTAAATTATCAAGGTTTATTGAGCATAGGGTGTATTAATTTATTGAAACTAAATGTAAATTCAGATGTTTAATTGAATAATATAATAAGATCAAATGAACTCAAAATGTTTCAAAGGATTTTAAAAGTTGTTTAGGGTTATGCCCCGAATATTTTTAGGATCCTTTGTATACTTTGAAGGACAATTGAACTTATTATTCATTGTTCAAAAAAATCATCCATGAAAACCTTTAAGGACCCACCAAGTTATGATCTAGGACTCGGTAAATACACCTTAAACTGATTTTCTTGCTTTCCATTCCCGTAATTTATTTAAATTTTTTGCAAAATTTTGTGTTGTAAGTTCTAATATTTTTGCGGGAGTGGGAGAAGATGACAGGAACACATTTACATTTTTGCATTACAATTTCCTTTCCTTTTACTTTACTGCACTTTATTATTTGTACTTACTTTACCTACAAAACTTTTTTCAAAAAACTAAAAACTAAAAACTAAAAACCATTTTTTTTAAAAATTAAACAACATTTTTCAAAAACAACAAAACAACGATTTCGTAACATGTCCTTTTGAATTTACGGGAGTCCCTTGAATGAGGTAACCTACGGTTGCTAACAAGATCATCCCAGTTTAAACGAGCTTAACAACTCGTTTAAACTAAGTTATTTCAAAAGAAAATAGTTGTACCGGAACGAGGGAACCGTGAGATCCTAACCGGTGTCGTTCTAATCAACTTTAATCCTCCCATAATAATTGAACAAACTCGTCATTTAAACATTTTTAACCTTAGACTTTATAATTGCTACTTTGACGAAGAGTTTGATGCTAACTACAAGGGCAGCATTCTGACAACATCAAGGATATCTACAACAATAAATCGTTTTTTAGAATTTAATAACAAGTCATAGGATTTTCATATTTTTTGCTTAGTGCAACATAAGTCCTCATCTCATATTTAGGCCTTTGCATAATCATGTTGTGCAATTTAAGCTCTAACTCATTTTAGGAATCCGAGGTTGTCGTTCATTACGACATAAACACCCTATCTTCCAGGTTTTTTGTATGATTGTGTCATAGAAATGTAACTCTAAATAATAAAAATTGGTAGGATGAAACATTCAATAATTTTTTGTCAAAATTGAAGACAAACTATTTGATAGTTTATGAAGTCATTGAGATTCTTTTCAGGATCTGTGATAACACAGTTTTCTCCCTTTGAATTCTATAATAGTGTTCCAAATTTGAGTCTTTCCCTTTTGACACTCCTTGATCCAATCTTTGAAAAGTCCTACTTTTGAAATTCTTGAAGATAATACTTTCTGATCTAAATCAAGAGTTTTCTTAGGTAACATTTGTCATTTAAGATGTAATTAATTATAGGGGCTTACTCTTATAGGAAACTTTAAGAACTCAGTTTAATATAAACCCTATCTAATTTTTCATATTAGATAGAGAAATTTGTCGGTCAACATAAATGGTTTCGCAGACTAAAACGGATGTCATAAATCCTTTAATTTATTTGTCTCATTAACAAGTGATGTGTCTATTCCTCGGAGTAGATGCATCATTTGCGGCGTTGGACTCGTTTATTTAAACTATTGTTTATGTGAGATTGGTTTGGTCTTGTATTTTCAAAATTAAAATTTTACTTTCCAAAAATAATATATATATATATTAAATCAAATATCTTTTCCCAAAGAATATTCGATCGACAACGGGTTGGAGCAGTCACCAAGAGTACGGTTTGAAAAATTTGCACTATTTTTTAACGTGGGGTTACACTAAAGGCCAGGGAGATCATATAATGTTCTTCATACATTCCAATAATGGAAAAATAAACATATTGAGTGTGCATGTGAATGATTTTATTCTATAGGAAATGATGCTTCTGAGATGAATCATTTGAAGAATTTTTTATCATCTATTTTGAAACCAAGGACTTAGTATCTCTGCGGTATTTCCTTGGTGGAGAGATTGCTCGATCGAAGAAAAGAATGGTCTCCCAACAAAAGCACGTGCTTGATCCTCTCAAGGAAACTAGGACGGGTTGATGTAAGTAAACATGTAGACACTTCTATTGATCCAAGTTAAAAAATGAGAGATGGGAAGGAAGATGATCCAATGAATACAGTTTAGTATAAAAAATTGTGGGGAATTAGATATATTTATCACATACACGGCCTGCTATTACCGTTGTTGTAAGTTTAGTGAGTCAATTTATGCATTCACCCTATTAGAAACACCTTGAAGTAGTCAACAAAATTCTTAGATATATAAAAAGTACACTAAGGAAAGGTTTATTCTTTTAGAAGGCCTCACAAAAGAACATAGAGACGTACGCTGATACAGATTTGGTAGGCATGTCAAAGAAATAAATGTGATTGGAAGGAGTATTGTTGAGGCTAAATATAGAGTTATGACTAATGAGTATGTGAGATGTTATGGCTGAGAAGAATTCTTGAAGAACTGTAGATGCCGATAAACATGCCAATGAAGTTATACTTTGACAATAAAGCTTTCATAAGCATTGCAGAAATTGTGCATCATGATTGTGTAGCTATTTGCATGTCATTTATTCCTACCGCTCATCAAATAGCGGATCTCTTTACCAATGAACTGTTCAGGCCTAATTTTGAGATTTTCTTGTAAGCAAGTTTGACATGATAGATATCTACACTCCAACTTGAGGGGGAATGTTGGATATTTAGTATCTAGTGGTTTTAGTAGTTTTTATTTTTAGTATCTTCTAGTATTGATTTATCATAATTTTTGTTTTCTTTCTTTTATTATTGGAGTTATGACACATACTATCATTTCCCTAATACCGGAGTCATCCTTTATTTTACATGTAATTGTTCTTATTTGAAGCTGAAGTGGATAATAATTTTCACCCTCCCAAAAATTAGAGTATCAAATAAATGATTTTTTTAGAAATATTCTATTTATTTATTTTAGATTGAATATTATATCTTGGTGTATTAATATAAAGTATTTTAGCAATAAATTCCTAAGCTAGTTCGTCAGGCTTCGGCTTCTCCTGAAAAACCTGGTCTAGCCTCGGTCCTGCCTCAGAAAAGAATAAACCTCATCATCACCGAGTTCCCGTTGCAGTAATTTTCCTTTTAGAGATGACAAATCTTCGAATAAAGACATGGCTGCACTTTATTCTTAGAATTTAGCGGCTGAACTTGAGTTCTTCCTTCTTTAAAAGTTTAAGCGATTTATATTTCAATTCAAATATTTGGTTTTTCTTTTTCTTTCTGTATTTTTGTATTTGAAAGAGTAATTGATAGAGAAAGAAGTGTGTTGGTATAATAGTTGATGGATAACATGATAAGGATATCCAGCTCTCGTCAAAGAATTGGGTTGACTAGGCTATCAAATCCAAGTGTGTAGGAATATGCCTCCAAGCTAAATTCTAAAAGAATTTGTTTTTATTTTATTTTATTTTATTTTGTTTCGCTATTTTTTTCCAAGTTCATTTCAATCATTAAAAAGTGATGGAAATCTAGAATTACATGTGGTGGCTATAGCCCCAAGGAGCACAGTCGGGCAAATCTCGTCATGGGGCTGGCCAAATCTTGTTTAATGCTTGCTGCAGTACGATATATAAAGGGTCACTTGAATAATTTCATTCATGTATCTTGAAAATGGTTTTTGATCTTCCTTGAATCTTTTCCATGTAGAATCTTGATTTTAAGTAGACTTTTTTGCTTGCTTTTTAGACAACTATGGCCAGCCCAATTATAAGGAAGGAGTGAAGTGGCCGATTGACTTGTAGTAGTTGATTATTTGACTTAACAAATTTTGCACTGCCACTTTTGCATGGATAAATACTTTGCCTAGAAAGAAACCACTACCACACCTCCTTTCATAATACAAAAATATACTACTGCAAATTACTACTACTAATAGTAATATATTATGTGTTATTATAATATAATTTTTTACCATGATTATAACCGATATTATAATTTTAATATACTTGAGCAGGAAGCTGAACACCTAGCTATACCATTTCATTTTTTTTATTTATTCTCTTACACTAATGTCAGTCTTGTGCAGCATCAATAATATTAACAAACTTGATCCTTATTTTTCCATTAGAGATCCTACATTTTGCTGAAAATGTAATATTATGTTATTTGTCAATTTTCTGTGTTTGCTGGATAAATCTTTGTTGTGATGAACAGATATATATTTTTCTTATCCTTTGAGATCCGATGTTGAAGTCTTAAATGGTCTGAATCTTATACTTACGTGCGGAAAAGTAACAGCTCTTGTTGGACCTAGTGGATCCGGGAAAAGTACTATTGTGCAACTATTGGCTCGATTTTATGAGGTAATTTTTAATTTTAAACTTGTATTTTAAGTTTGGAAATTAGATGGTATATTAAATTGCATTTACAGCCAACCAGAGGTCGAATAACAGTGGCAGGAGAAGATGTCCGGGCATTTGATAAAAGGGAATGGGCTCGAGCTGTATCTATTGTGAATCAGGTAACTTCATTATTTGCCTTGTAATAAGCACTATATGTTTTAATCCGTATTACAAAATATATATTGTTACCGCTACTACACTTCCTCCTTTCTCTCATACGTGCAAGTACATATGCAGTTGTGTAAGAATTTCTTCAACTGTACTATTGAAAAATCCTTGATAAACAAACTATCTTTTCAAAACAAGCACTCTATCTTTTAAGCCTTCATGATGAGAACCTTGATTGTGATATCTTTTAATTAATCACCTAGACTTCTATACCTTCCAACAACAACACAATCACAAGAAATTGTGATAGATCAAATGATACAAAAAAACAAGTTTGCTTACAAAATAAAAATCTAATGCTGTATAATTTATTTTCCAGAATACACGTCCATAATCAAAACAAATGCATTGTTAATAACTATAAAAATAATGCTACATTTATAAAATTGAACAGAAGTCAAGTCTTTGTAAAGAACTTTAGGTCTAATATCATTTTTCACTGTATCATCAACTGCATATTTTATTTCGTTAGCTCGCTCCTGTGGCGCATCTCTCAATTCATCAACTCACTAGAAAAATTTACAATCTTTATTTCTTAAATGCTCTGGACTTATGTAAAATTTTTGTTCTGCATTGTCCGCTTTATGAGCGATTAAAATAACGCATAATAGATTATAATTTAAGTATTCAATATCGTTTATTAGTTTTAGATTTTGAGATTAAGAGTTGTAAAATAAAAAATACTAGGACTCATTATCGTAGAATTAGATGGAGAAACTTAAAAGACAAATAAAATTATTTTTTTGAGTAAAATTCAAGATTTCGTAATTTGGGATATTCATGAAGAAACAAATGTTATGTGGGATAAAGTAACAAACACTATTAAACAAGTAGCAAAGGATGTGCTTGGAGAATCAAAAAAATAAAAAATTTTAATAAATAAAAATAGTTTGTGGTTGAATAATAATTGTAAGAAAATATAAAAAATAAGAAGTTATGTTATAAAAATTGGTTTAAATGTAAAAGCTTAGAGAACTGGTAAGAATATCAAACGGTCCGCAGGGAGTCTAAAAGAAAAATCTGTGACGCTAAAAATTTTGTTTCTAATGATCTTTATAATTTATTAGATACTAAGGAAGGTGAAAAATATATGCATAAACTAGCCAAACAAAGAGAAAAGAAAAGTAAAGATTTAACTCAAGTAAAGTGTATTAAAAATGAAAATCAAAAAGTACTTTTCTTAGAAAAAGATATTCAACATAGGTGGGTGAATTATTTTGATAAACTTTTTAATAAGTTTCTTAAAATACGATCAACCTTAGTGATTTTAAAGTTGTGAATAATAATAAAACGTTTCATTTTTACCGTCGCATTAGCAAAAAAGAAGTTGAGGAGATTTTAAAGAAAATAAAGGATGGAAAGTCTGTAGGACTTGATGATATCCAAATTGAACTGTGGAAATATTTGGGAGTTTCTTAGCTTACTAAACTCTTTCTAAACTCTTTAATGTTTAAAAACTAAGAAGATGTCTGAGGAGTGGAGGAAGAGTATTTTGGTCCCATTTTTAAGAATAAAGGGGATGCACAAGAGTGTGCAAATTATAGAGGAATTAAGTTGATGTGTCATACTTTAAAGTTATGAGAGAGGGTAATTGAACATAGGTGAAGACGTCTCACAAAGATTTCTCATAATCAATTTGGATTTATGACTGGCAGGGGTACGATGGAAGCTATACATTTATTGAGAGGTTTGATGGAGAAGTTCATAGATAATAAGGAGAATCTACATTTGTTTTTTATTATTTTAGAAAAAGCTTACGATAAGGCTACAAGAGTTATCCTTTGGAAAGTTCTCGAGAAGAAAGGTGTTGATCTGACTTATATTCAAGTCATTAAAGTTATGTATACTAGAATTGTTACTTGTGTTCAAACTGAAGGAGGATTGACAAAATATTTTCCTATTTTTGTTGGATTACATTAGAGATCGGTTTTAAGCCCATATCTTTTTGCTTTAGTTATGGATGGTCATACTGGACATCTACAGGAGGATGTACCTTGGTGTATGCTTTTTGCTGACGATATCCTTCTCGTGGATAAAACGAGAGAACAAACCCAGGAAAAACTTGAATTATGGAGGTCTACATTGGAGTATAAAGGCTTTCGTTTAAGTAGAACTAAAACTGAATACATGGGATGTAATTTTAGTAGTAATAGCTCTAGTGACAGAAGTGTGACTTTGACTGATCAAATTTATTAAAAGGTGTGAACGATTTAGATATCTTGGGTCCGTTGTCAAAGCGATGGTGATATAGATAGGGATGTTAATAGTAGAATTCAAATTGGTTGGTTGAAGTGGAGGAATGCATCAGGCCTTTTGTGTGATAGAAAAGTACATCTTAGATTGAAAGTAAAATTTTATAAGACAGTGGTGACCTGCAATGCTCCATGGCGTTGAATGTTGGCCTTTAAAAGAGAAGCATAATAATAAGTTAAGTGTTGCCGAGATGAGAAAAATTAGGTGGATGAGTGGCTTTACACTTAGAGACAAAGTGCGAAATGAATATATTCGTGATAGGGTTGGTGTAGCTCCTGTGACGGACAAAATTAGAGAAAGTCGTCTTAGATGGTTTGGTCACATTAAACGTCGACCATCTGATGATCCGGTTAGGAGAGTAGATGTTTTAGATTCGACTTGTGTTAAGAAAGGCAGAGGTAGACCTAGGAAGACTTGGGCTTATTGTATTGAAAATGATCTTAATTTACTAGAACTCAATGAAAATATGACACTAAATAGAACGCAATGGAGAAAAAGGATTCATGTAGCCGACCCCACGTAGTGGGATTAAGGCTTTGTTGTTGTTGTTGTTGTTGTAGATTACAATCACAGAAAACTAATTGATGTTTGGTCTCTTTAGATCTTGTTGAATTGCTAATTAAAAGAAAGTGAAGGTGGGCTGATTCGATTCTCCTTGGGAAATGCATAGATGCATGATCACAGTTAGTGATATAATTTTGATGACATAACATGCTTTTTTTCCCTTTGCCGCCACAGTAGGAGCAATCTTTGCCTTTTAAGTACGGTAATACTATAATAAGATAGTTTTGGTTCAAACATGTTTACTTATTTTTATATGTTTCTACTTTTTATTTTTTTGTGTATTTTGCTAGTATCTTGAAGATTCTAATGTTAGAAGACTTGTTTTGATTGTGTTTAATTTTTTTTATTTTACACAAATAGTTTTTTTTTCTCATAATATTTATATTCCTTATTTTTTAATACTGTGGGGCTTACGCTCTGCGCTTTGTGGTTTACGTCTAGCACCATAACAACTAATATGTCTCCTTGCAATGCTCACGCCTTTTAAAAAATTGTTGGTTGTTCCCCTCGAGTCAAACATCCGCTTTGATATCATTTTGTTGGGATAAAAATCTTTTACTTATACTATGGCTTTGATCAATTTAAAGTCAAACACAGTAATTCCAGAAAACCATAAAAAAATATTCGAACAGAAGCACAACCAAAACAATCTAGAAAAATACATCGAGATTTAATGGGAAAAAACCCGAGAAAGGAAAAAGTAATGGAGCCACATTACCAAAAAAATTTTACTCTAGAAATTCATAATAGTACATATTAACCACTTAGATCTTCTCTCTACAATGAATGAAATTTATAAGATTTTGCATCAAACTTTCCTCTCGATCTCACAAGATAAATTGCATGCTGAAATCTTCTTCTCCAACACTTGTCTTGTTTAAGAAAATTTTTGTCGATTGAACCACATGCAAGATCCTACTACGTTGTTAAGGATTTAAACCAAAATGGTAAGAGTAACTACACT
The DNA here is from genome assembly GCF_001263595.1 of Phalaenopsis equestris. NCBI lineage: Eukaryota > Viridiplantae > Streptophyta > Magnoliopsida > Asparagales > Orchidaceae > Phalaenopsis > Phalaenopsis equestris. The sequence goes on along the minus strand of NW_018219388.1, from coordinate 56,442 downwards.
TGGTGCGAGAATGCTGCTCCCTCTATAATCGGGTGCATATGCGCCCAATAGACTTCATTGGAGCATCGCAAAACTCGGGGTGGGCGTGCAGTGGCCTCTGTCAGTAGGCGTGGACACACTGTTCAGGCGCGGGCATGCTGTCTAGGCGCAGGTGTGCTGCGCCGGAATTACTTTTCCTGCTTTGCCCAGCTTCCTTACAGCCATAGGAGCTCTTCTTGGCTCCACACCTCATCATATTTTAGCATATATCTTTGTGAAATTCGCAATTAACCATTTCTCTATTTTCTATGAACGAAATAAAATTTATTGTTTTCAGAGGATGTTATTTTATTATGCGTCATTTACTCTAGTATAGTAATGTGTTGGATGAAGTGCATCTTATGCCATATACTTATTTGACTCTCAAATTATTATTATTATATATTCTTTACTTTTTTTTTTCCTTTCGTTTTTTTTTTAAATGTCAAGCACTGTGCTACATGCTACGTGATGTGGCTTCAATGAGTCCCCTCGCACCATGATGCGCAATTTGTCAGTGACAACTATTATTAGGAGTATAATTATTTAAATGTCTGATGAATGATTAGCAGTTGTCAATTATAATGCATTCATCTCTTCATTCTAGTTTAACATTCAAGGAAGCTCTTGCCCCATCAATGGACGCAGGATACATGTGAATCGTTAACACTTGTTGCTGTCTAGTCTTTTGGCTCGAGGCATGATGATATCCCACTCTGATATGGAATTCGTTGGGAGAGATCAAGATATGTTTTACTTTTAGGATGTACTTGAGATTTTGGGGACTAATTCACCCAAAATTGCACTAGTTGTCCCCCATTAAATTTGGAATATTACCCATCCAATTTGGGCTCACTTACCCCATTACCTGTACCTCTTTCATACAAACAACTGAAATCTCTCTCACTTTTCCCTATTCCATTAATGGGCACCCAATTTCAATGCTGACAGGGATGCATTAAAAATCTGGATTAAATTTCCAGTGCTTCCCTTATCATACTGGTTCATTGTTTCTTCTTCTTTAAATTACCTAAGCTTAAATTATTTCATTTGGCTTATGAATGCTCAGGTTAAACATACATAGTGCTTGCATATTTTCACTGTGCTGAGTCTTGCATATCTCTATCACTGTAAAGGTTCTACTTTTCATCTTTACTTGTTCAGATATATACACATTAGTCTAATATTTTTTTGGAGAATTTACATACATATGTATTTACATATCTATCATTTGAACTTCAATTTTTACAATTTTGGCACCTTACCCATTCATAAAAAGGTGTATATCACTTTAAAGATAAAATAGTTATATTTTTACATGATACAAACAAAAGATTTGAGTGTTATAAATATAAAAAAGCCAAGTTCAGATGTTAGATATGTAAAAATATACTAATTGAGCGGTATGCACGTAAATGCCCCTTATTTATTTCCTAACTCATCCTTACCGTGTGTTAGGAACCGGTGCTTTTCTCTGTATCAGTTGGGGAAAACATTGCTTTTGGACTCCCTGACAAGGATGTGTCGAGAGAAGACATAGTGAAGGCAGCAAAAGCTGCTAATGCTCATGATTTCATAATTTCTCTCCCACAGGTTTGCTGCTTATTTTACTCCCTCGTTATTCACCCATAAAAAAATGTGCACAATGCTGATATTGTTCATTTTGGTCAAGGGCTATGACACCCAAGTCGGTGAGCGTGGAGGCCTCCTGAGTGGTGGGCAGAGACAGGTAGTAAATCTGAGTGAGAACTTACATATATATCATAGAATTCTTATATATTTACATTCCATGCTTATGTTTTGATATGAGTTGAATTCTGAAGTGTTGTGTTAAAGTAAATAAAAGATTTAAAATTTAGGTATGTAAATAGATTATAATTCGTTGGTTTTTATGTAAATCATCTCCTTGAGCTTAATTGAGCTCTTCCGCAATTTTTTTTTTAAGTATTACTGATTTTTTTCTGGTTTTCAGAGAATAGCCATTGCTCGTTCCCTTCTAAAGAATGCTCCAATTTTGATATTGGATGAGGTACATTCTGATAGCTGAGCTCTTCATTTTACTTAAAATTATTATTATATATTTGATTGATTTAATTTTATTTTTCCTTTTTAGGCAACCAGTGCTCTTGATGCGGTAAGCGAGCGACTGGTTCAGGAGGCTCTAGATAAGTTGATGAAGGGAAGGACTTCATTAGTGATTGCTCATCGATTAAGCACCGTCCAAAATGCTCACCAAATTGCTGTTTGTTCGGAAGGTAAGATTGCAGAGTTAGGCACCCATTTGGAGCTGCTGGCTAAGGGTGGTGGCTATGCCTCTTTAGTTGGCACTCAGAGGCTCGCATTTGAATGATTCTCCTGTTTTCCCTTGCCGTTTCAAATTATATATATTTATTTTTATCTGGATTCCTTTGATTCTTGTATAGCGTTTTTTTTTTTTTTTTTTAAAAACCATCTTGTCTTGTAG
>NW_018219388.1:49480-53933 GCF_001263595.1 Phalaenopsis equestris | reverse complement strand
TATATATATATAATTTTTTTAATGTTCAAATGGTGGTACTTTTTATTATTTTATATAATATGAAAATTGTGGCATAATGTAATTATACAAATTTACACATCTCTATTCCCTTGCATTTACACATGGAACATTTAAATTTCAAATCATCTTGATGTGAAGGAATTCGGTGATATAATCTAAAAACTAAAATTTTGCTGTTAGTTTTGTAAATAAGCAATGATTGGATGGTAGGTATGTGTGTGGGTGCTTTTAATTCTGTTATAGCGCAAAAAAAAAAACATTGGGTTATCCATATTGAATTATTTGTGAAAATAATAGTTTAAAATATTCAGATTAGTATTTTAGTATGATATTTATTTTTTTTTTCGTCAGATTAAAATTAGTGCAATATAGATAATTCATCATCATAAAATAAATTTACTGATTAAATAATAAATTTAAATTATGATTAAGAAGCTATATTATTCATTTTTCATCTTTTGCAGCTAGGGTTGTAAACGAGCCGAGCACGAGAGCTCTAAAATATGTTTGGCTTGTTCGCTTAGCGAGTTGAACACGAGTTGTTCACGAATAAATAGTCGTTTTGGCAATCCTAACATGAGATATTAAGGGTTGGTGTAAGATTTAAAAATTATTATTATTATTAAAATGTTATCTAAATCTAATTTAATATTTTTTATTCTATTTTTTTATTTAATGCTTTTAATTGATAATTCTTTATAGCCTTGTAGTTAATTAAAATATTTAAAAATATTACTCTTCAATTATCGATATATATATATGGATAATTGATGAGTCGAGTTTAGCATGAAACCTTCAACCCTAAAGAAATTTTTGTTCGTGTTCGGCTCACTAACTTAGCGTATGAGCCGAAGACGAGCTTCTTAACGAGATGTTCGCAAACAAATAGCGGTTTTGACAGCCTTATTTACAACATGCAAATTGAGTGCCAATGGCTTCCTATCTCTAATAAATCTACCCATTTGACCAAAAAAGAAAAAGTGATATTAACTACCTAGTAATGTGAAGTATGAAGAAAATGTTCCCTTCATTAAACTAATATTAAGTGTTTTTCCATCAATACAGATAATTCTCATGATAACCTTTACCATTACAATTTCAATTTTTTTAACCAATTATGGCCTTTAAATATTGTATAAAAATATTAAATATCTAACAAACTCATACGGCTGTGCATGAACTAAAATTCAAATTCATGAGAAGTCCCTTGTGTTGTTATTATCTTGTATCAGAACCTCCTTACCTCCACTGAGATGTTGCCAAGCCCGCCATTCTCATCTCCACACGTACTCAACCACGTGTCTTCGGTATTCATCCAGCTGTCCAACTCTTCTTGGGGAGCTCTGGATATAGCCTCCTTGCCTCCATCAATCTAGATGTTTCCAAAATATTAAATTCATTGAGGATGTATTTTCCTAATATCTTTTATTAATTTTTTCTCTCTCAATGACATAATTTGACAATTTAATGATAATTAATTTAGAAATTAATATTTATATCGTGTTTTGAAGTTCGATCTCCTAATTCAAGAGAATATTTTCTACTAACTTCACTATAGATTTTGCACCCATCATAATTTTTCTTCCAAAAAGTTATTATTTAATTAAAATATGTGATGTGAAAATATCAAAGAATTCATATACGTTTCCTTATGTTGCCATCTAAAAGATTTTGTATGTTACAAACTCAAACAATTAAATTTTATTTTTTAAAATATTATAAAGAAGTTGATGAAATTCAAGATATTCAAAGAGTTTTATTTGAGCTTTATATTTTACCTCAATTAAGATTTATAGTAAATATCATATCAAGTTTTAATTATGTTTTACAGGGGTATTGATTGAGTTGTGATCAGAAGATATTTTATGCATTATAAAAAATATATTGAATATTTTAAAAATGCTCAAAATTGTTCAGTTTAATCAAATGAATATGCTGAACATATCACTTGAAGCTATAATATTTGTTGAACACCCGATTCATTTATATTCCTCATAATGCTTCGCCAAAAAAATAAAAAAAATAATTAAATGAATAAATAAAATCCTTTACAGATGTGCTAACCAAGAACCAAGTGGCGGCTCTTCAAAGAGATTAACCTTCTCTTCATTTTAGAACAAGACTGGAGAAATAAAATTATTTCAAAGCATGAATTGCTTTTTCATAAATTTGCTTCAATATAAAAACAGTCCCATCCGAATCCGCTATATGCTTTTTATCTTATCTTTTTATCTCTTCAAAAGAAACAAAGTTCAAAGTTATATCGAAATATTCTCATTACTAAAAATAAGGGAAATTTACGTACATGCCACGTAATTCTTGCGTATTCAGATATCTAGTATCAAACTATCTAAACTTTGATTTTTTTTTATCTATAGCATATTGGTGTCGTAAATTTATGCATAAAAAAAAAAATTACTTTTCAAATGTTAATAATAGTGCTATTTTTGATTTGTATGAAAGTTTTAAGTATTAGATATGTAAATACTTGTATGGTAGTAAGTGCCCAAACGATAGAATAAACTAACAGTTGTCTTAATGATGCCTATGACCATGTACAATTCTTTTCCCTCAAAACCCAACTCTTTGAATTTTCAAAAAAAATAAAAAAAACGAAAAAAATCAGAGGTGATGCAGCGATACAGCAGAAGTCTGATCTTCTGCTGCATCGTGATCGTTGTCAACACGTCTAGACTCCTGACTGAAAATTTTGGCCTAATTGAGAGACTAATTAAAGCCAGTTATATTTTATGAAAGTCTCACACCATTAACGTTCAGAAATTCTAATATTCTTAATCTCTTATCCACATCCTAAATCCTCACTAATCATCAAATCCCTTTAAAATATATATTTATCAATAACATTTTTCTCAATTAAAGACATCTTTACAACCAATACACTTCCTAAACCCATACATAAAAAAAGAAGAAAAAAAAAAAAAAAATCACAGCTGCCTTTATTCAATCATCAGAGGCAAAAAGATGATGATGAAGATTTCTCCAGAAATTTGTTCTTGCTCGTCTAATTACAGCTTTTAACCTTTATTTACTTGAATCTGGAAGGTGTAATCTTGATAACCAGACCTGGATAAACATCATCTGGATCATGTATATGAGGATTCTGCTCAACGATATAGGGATCCCCACACTTATCGCTTATAGTGTGCAGCGTTTCTCCTTCGCCTACCACATATATCTCCTCGCACGGCTGCCGCCGGCCGCCGAGTTTCCGCCCCCGCAGCATCTCCGTTCCCGCTCCGGCAACCGCTACCGTGCTCTCGCGTAGCACGTTAACGAGGACGAGAGCCACGAGGCACAGCGCAACATAGCACGTCGCCGTCTCGCAAGCAGCGGCTTTGGTTGGGGAAAAAGAGAGGTGCCTACTTCTTGTAGCGGCCATGTTTTTGTTGAAGAGGGAGCTGGTTTAGTGTGTATATATAGGGGAAGGAATTTGAAGGGGAAGGGGGAGGTGAAGATGAGTCACGAGTCCTATCAAAAAACTTGAAGTGTTTGGTAATGTACGTGTTCATTATTTTAATCTAAAATGATGGAGTTCTTCTTCAATGGCTTACAAGTTAGCGTGGAATTTATATAATTTATTTGGCTTGAGAGGTTTCTCAGTTGTGAATCATTTTTGTGACTATCTGATCATTTAATGTCTGGGCGGTGTGGGGTTATTGACCATGTTTATCTAAATAAATATTAAATAGGATTTTTAAAAAAACACAGTATAATCACGTTTTATATGACTTAAGAGTTTGTTTGAAATTGAAATTCTTACATACATATCACTCAATTTTTATGTATTTGCATATATATATATATATCACGAGCATTAATTTTTACATGCACCACCTTATCTATGCGTAAAAATGTGTATTTAACTTTTTGTAATATTATTTCTTATGTGATATAAAAAATTGTGCTGGAAATGTAAATAAAAAAAGTTTTGGTGCTAAGTATGTAAATAAATATGAATTGGAGATGGTATTTATGTAAGTTATAGGCACTATCTCAAACCTATAACTTTGTGTAGGGAGTCGGAGCACCCGCACTGCATACTGCTTTTCAATGAATTGAAAGTAGTCTATAATATTTTGAGTTAATTTTTTAAAAATTATCAGCTTGGCCTTCAATTTTTATTTTTCATTTATATATCTGATAAAATAAAATTGAATGAGAATATCACCGTTAAAATTTATAAATTATTTTGGGTTAACGGCAATATATTATAAAAAATAATCACTCAAAATTTATCAAATTCAATAATTTAAAACTTATTTTGATGGTGATACATTTTACTTATTTCTTTATCTACAAGCCATGCAAAAAAAATAAAAAAATAAATAAAAATAAATAAAAATAAAACGAATAAAAATTAAATAAAGTTTGTATAAGTGTGTGTGTGTGTGTGTGTGTGTGTATATATATA
>NW_018219388.1:42155-49467 GCF_001263595.1 Phalaenopsis equestris | reverse complement strand
ATATATATATATATTTATTGTTGAATTCTATGTTGTCCTTTTTTGAACGCACCTCGAGTGTTTAGGAATGAGAGTGAAGCAAGAAAGAGAGAAAGAGTATAGCAAGTTAGGATTTTTCTGTTGAGAGTATCGGTAAAAGGTCTTTTTGTTCGTATTTTTGTCTCTTGTTCATAGAAACATATTTTGTACAATAACATAAAAGAGGGAGTAGTTATGGAAAGCACTCTTAATATAATTGATACTCAAATTAATCATATAGATATCATATTATATGAGTGTTACAATTTGAATTTTAATATGACGAAAACTTAGCCAGTCGACTTGCTTGCATTTGGCTGACTGAGACGACCGACTGAGTGGCGACCACACCATGTGTTAGTTGGCTAAGGTGCCTGGTTGAGTGTCGATCTCGTCTGCCACGGTAAATGCAGGTCAATTAATTAGTCGAGAACAAGAATTCTCGCCTACGCCCTTGTCGGTTGGGACTATCTGTGTGGTATGTCATTCAAATCTCTCACCGTATTATGTTGGCTGATTTTTAACCACACGGTTAGCTGTAGGGTGGTAGGACGTCTTGGTTGTCTCGCCGTTGTCTTGGCCGTTCGAATTTTTCACCATATTATGTTAGGGATGCTCTTGTTCTGGTGCTTGGGGGAATCAGAATGAGCAGATGGAATGCTCAGAGTCAAAGCCAAGGTCTCTCCCAGAGAGCATGAAGGTCACTAGGGAGATGTCAACCAGCTATCATCTTGCAGCCATGCAATATAATGCAAAGGCGATGGTTGCTAGTGCGTTGGCGGGTGAGATGATGAAAGTGTTGTGGCATGATTTAGACATTGTAGAAGGTGTTTGAGTGAGGGGGGCAAAGGAAAAGTTAGCTACTATGCATTGTAAGCAGAAGCATCCCTCAAAGTTAGGTAATTCTGTAGAAGATGAAGATATGCACCCTTAAAATGTGGCCACATAATACATTGTCTCCATGTCTGCTCATATCATTGTTATTCAAGACCAGGTTACTGACAAGGTCATTGGTATTCCTCGAAAACATTCTTCTCATCTATTTATGCAAGGAAATGTGATGAGAGGGAGTCAGATTCTAAAGGGATACCAGGCAGAGTTGCGATTGCAGTTCCTCTGCTAGAACCTATGGCTTGCAGGCTGGTACAACACCAATAATTGCTACTCTACCAAATCCTCAGGCCGATGGCTCTCCTTTCATTTCTCAGTTTGAGAAGTGCAAGGTGAGTCAGGTAATCCTTCTTCTACATCTAGTTCTTCATCGAGGGAGTCAACTTCATCCCTCGAGGGTGAGGTCCAACCTTTGTATGAGGGAATAAAGGTACATCGGTGGGGGAATGGAGCTGATGGAGAAGGTAGACTCTTTGCCCCCTCCCATCAAAAGAAAGGAGTCCTTGTGGGAGCCCATGCATGAGAGTAACAAAAGGATATAGGAGGATGCTAGCAAGCACTTCAATCAACTAGATCGAACCACTTGAATTGGTTCTTGCAAATGGATGTCAAAAAAAAATTGTCCTTGACTACACTATGGGAGGCTTCAGTTGCCAAGAGCTTCTCCAGAATGCAGAGTGCCCATTTTTTTGGGGATAGCCATGCTTGAGGTTGAGCAGCCATTAGAGGAAGCCCAGAAGAAGGAAGTTTTACTGAAGGTGCATCTTAAAAGGTCAATTTTGACAAGTCAGTGAGGGTCAACAAAGAATCCCATGGCACTAGAATGACTTTAAAGAAGGAAAAAACTAAGACAAAAGAGAAGATTGCCTCATCAGTCTCCAGAGAATAGTACAAGGATGGCCGGGTAGAGTACTTTAAACTTTTGGTGGACTATGCCATTCAACAATTCATTCATCGTAGTTTGGTCGACCCTAAGTACACTGACTAGACAATATTTCTTGCTTTACTCTGAGTTGAGCCAATAGAGAGTCCTAAGGAGGAGGACAGTTTAAGAAGTGAAGAAGAGTCGGCCACCCAATAGGACCCTAAAAAAAATGAGGACTCATCTTCTTCATTTTTTTCGTCTCAAAAGTTGTTAGCATTGTGTGGAAAGACTTGTAATTTTTTTTTCACATTAATGGAAATAAATGTTTTGCCTTTTTGTAATTATTTTTATTATTTTGGTATGTGAAACTTTTTATTTTACATGGGTCATTAGTCCTCGGAGAGACCTACTCTCAGGTTAGACCTTGGATACTAAGAAATCAATTTAATCATGGTTCCTTTGTTGGTTAACCCTTATTTCTTTTGGGCACTGACGTCGTGTCACCTGTTTGAGCGAATGTCAATCCCGATCGATATTTTTCTCCCAGCACAGATCTTTTCATTACCTAAGAGGGTGATGACCAGGGATTTCAAGGTGGCTTTTTTTCTCCTTTCATGGATCATGTCACTAGCAAGAAGAGAGTCATCCCTGGATAATCTACTACATTGACTGCACATCGTATTATTGACAACGACTTTATAAATGCTTAAAAATACAAGAATTTGATACTACTGCTAAATATTCAATAATTATAATGTCACACTTATCAACGCAAGTATATGTATCGCTCAAGTAATATAGGGCTCTAATGGAGTCCTAGATAACAATCCTACAGGGAGTAGGATTAGATCTACGAACTAAGATTTTAGATAATGGAGTCCTGGATATCGATCCCACAGGGAGTAATATTAGAGGCTACGAACTAAGATTTAAAAATCAATACTCAATCACAACAATATAGTTCAAATTGCATATTTGTCACTAATAGGCAATTGAAATAAAAATGTAATTTTAATAAATTCTTAATTAATTAATTTTACTAATAAAGTTTCTACTACGAAGTTCAATATATAAGAAAGCATCCATATAAGAAAGCATCCTGTTCAATTTATAATAAAGCATTCTTCTCCTTGTCAAGAAATTTAAGTGAATGGATAAATTGAATCAGTTCAAATTATATTGTGCCGAGCAGGAGCATACCTATTTTTTACCCTTTGGACCAGACATAAAGAACATTGACTAATTCTATGCTTGGTTACTGAATCCGCAGCTAGGCTGGGAGGATACCGACTCTCACTTTGGAGCTCCCACATTCCCCTCGCCTAAGGGCTAACATCTACACTAAAGCACCTAAACGATATGACCGAATTGAGGATTTTAGTCTGTCACTCTAAAATCTCTAATTCTATGCCCGATAATTTTTATTTCCCTATTTATTTGCACCCAACTTTCAAGGACTTTTACCTCCCTAAACTAGGATGTAATCTTCACTTTATTTGTAAAACTCAACATATTTTAACAACTCAATTAAAGAAAGACAGAGAAAACTACTCAGAACTCTTGGAGAAGATACGACAAAACTTGGAATTTATATATAAAAGCAAAGTCATACAAACTTTAATAAGTAAATATAACTTATCTCTAATTCCTCCCCAAGCAAACTTATCGAAGTTCCTCTGAATCTCTTCCTTTCTTTACAGAACACAGAATCCTACTTCGAAGCGGCAAGAAGGAATAAATCTCTCACTTTCCTTCCACTCTTACAATCTCTCAAAGAATTCCTCACAATACTAACCACTCTCGACACTTTAATGGGCACCACAAACAACAAAGACTTAGTGGACACCTTGTTCGACCTCGAATTTTTCTTTTAAAGTTGTAGAAGAATTTTTAAGAGTTGCCCAAGCGTCCCTTCAAAAATCGTCCACATTCAATGCATTTGTTGAGAGAACCGATGTGCTCGCCGTCGGCGGTCTCGATGGCGCCGTCGTTGGCCTTCTATAATATTTAATTGTGGACTCTCGGGAAAAACCCACCGTCGGCGGCATCGAGCCCGCCCGCGCCGCCCGCGACGCCCAAGATCAAATCTTCATATTTTGGTCCTTTTTTGCTTCAAATTCGCTCCTTTTTGCATCTTTTTGCTCCCATTACCATAATTCAACATACCTGCAATAAAACATCAAAAATACATTTCTTTAAAGTGCAATATCATCAAAATCAGTGTAAAATAGGTATGAAAATTTCAACATATTTTCCTTTGGTCACCAGTGGATGGAGGCATTCAGGTTTTTTGACTGACTATTCAACAACTCATTGCCTCATTTTTCAGGGAGATCAAATTCATTGGAATCACCGAGTCTACTGGTAATGTTATGTGGTCATTTCTTTGAACCTTCTTGGAACTTGCCTCGGTGGTGCCAGCTTGTGCGGGTCTTCATCTCGTTGATACCTGTTAGGCACGGATCTTATTGTCGATTGAGGGAGTGTCTGTGAAGGTCTTTTGAAAAATCCTACTCTCTTCTAAATCTTATTGCTAGTGAGTAGGAAGGATTGCCTCGAGTACCCCAACTTGTGGGTCTTTTGAGGACATCTAGTCTGAGGAATTGCTTGGCCTTTTGATCATCTTGTGATCTCCGACTGATTGTAGTTAGCATTCGGCCACTGTAAGTTCCTTATGTTCATTGGGTAAGGTTTGAGAAATACCTAGTTGGGCTCAAAGTCCCTAGTATCGGAATGAGCCCAGTAAATTAATGCCTTTACTGGGTAAGGGATGATTTAAAAGCCTCTTTGACTATGACATTTCTCTTCCTTTGTAAGAAATAAACCATCAAGGTATCTCTTCAATGTGTTCAGCTGTAATCATTAAGCGAGTTTTTTGTAAGCTTTTCCACGAATGGGCCCCACTTCAAGTCATTTATCCACCCCACTATATAAAGAGGGAGGAAGTTTCTTATCACCTCACCCTTTTACCATGTGTGCTGGCTCTACAAAAGTTTGATGAGGTTGGTTGATTCATCGCTCGGCCAAAACCAAAGGACCACCGAGGCTCATGCCTCTTTAGTTTCTTTTTCTTCAAGTTGTGTGTCGAGGGGAGTGATTTTCTTAAAGTTGGGTGTTAAATGTGGCCCTAGTCGAGGTAGACACCTGGCTAGAAATCCCCCCCTATGGATGTATGTATTGTACTTCTAAGAGTGGTAGAGGCAAGCCCACTCTCCTGGGAGAAAAGTACATTCGGTTGTCCATCACTGCTAGATGTTTAGAGATATTTGGACCCTTGGACCCTAATATTCCAGGAGTAAGGCGTGACAGCTGATCTATAGATACTGCTAATATGCAAAGTACAACAATAATTCAGATTATATTTCACTTATATTTCCTTAGTTTGTGACAAAACAAAAAACATGATCCTGAAGAAAAATAAGAATTTAACTTTTAATTTATATATATTAGGATACTACGCAAGTATACATATCGTTTTCAAGTAATATCGAACCCACAAGGAATTTATACAATATGCACTTTTAAAAAACTTTCTATTTTTAAAAAGACAATTACTCAAACTGAATATTTTTTACAGTAATAAAAATTCAAATATTTTTGGTATTTTTGATATTTTGACAAAACAGTAACAACTTAAAAAGATAACTAGAGTTTTATAGATGAAAAACACTTAATAAGAAAAATATTTTTCTTCTTATCATGAATCAGTAATAAGTATAGGAATCATTTTATCAAAGTATGCAAATTGTGTTGTGTCAAATAGGAGTAATAATATTATTTACCGTTACTAGAGTTGCTATAAAGAACATTGGCTAATTTAAAGTTTGAATAGTTCTAATGACCGGCTAGGCAGGAAAGATACTAGCTCTCACTCTAGAGTTCCCTCGATTCCCTCCACCTGAGGCCTAACATCTCGTATCAGAACCTAAAATAATAAACCAAGTTGGGGGCTTTAACCTGTCACTTTAAAGTCCTCTAACTCTATTGTAAAATTCAATTGTGTTATACTTGATATTTTTAGGGTAATTATAATCTCATTTTGATAGCATCTTGTGTTACATTTTTTTGTGAAAATTATTTAATATAATTTTCTTCTAACTAAAATAATTACGCAAACGTTGATCTTTTCTTGTATACAATTATGATAAAATGGTTAAATGTATTACAATAAGAACTCAAATATAACTTCTTCCAACATTAAAGATCAATAATCTCCAAAATTTCTATCCAAAACTTAATTAATTATCATTTTAAGAAGAAAAATAAATAAAACTACTCAGAATCTATGGAGAAAATAAAACCACACTTTAGTTTAAAAGTAGAAATCATTGTCAAACCAACAGCAAGTCTCAATTAAAACCAAAAGTAGTCTCAAAGCAAAAAGATAAAAACTTATCTCAAGTTCTCCACCAAACTCTTGAAGTTCCTTTAAATCAAAATAAACTAACAAAAATCAAAATAAACTAACAAAAATGATAAAATAAAAGTAATAGTGGTGCCTGAAAATCTCTCCGAACAAACTCCCCAAGTTGATGAACATCAAAACTTTCTAAGTATTTTCAGGACTCTTTTCAAAGTCTTCTCTTCTTTATTTTATAGTTTTCTAAGAGCTGCCTTGGAAACTCTTCAAAATGTGTCCCAATTCGATGTATTTCTCAAAGAGATGTATCCTTTCGTGATAATTTTCATCCATGTTGGTTAAAACCACCTATTAAGCCAATGGGTGCATCAAAATCCTCTTCAAAATTCACAAAAACCACTTTAATCGTTTAGTAACTACCACTGGCGCTTAAGCACGGGACCTCTCGTGCTTAGACGCGACATTATCTTTTTAACCGGCGCATAAGCGCCAGATCTGACGCTTAGGAGCCAAAACTCTTTTACACATTTTTCACATTTTTGCTCCAATTTTGCTTTTTTTTTTTTTTTTTTTTTTTTCACTCCTTTAAGCAATTTTCACCCTTTTTATTAGTATCTGCAAGAAAAACACAAAAATAACTAAGAAAAACACAAAAAAAACTTCCATTAAAGTGCAATATCTCAAAAATAGATATAGAAATGTGTTGAAAAACACTATATATTTTAAGTGTATCAAAATTTTAAGTGTATCAAAATCCCCGAAACTTAAAATATTACTTGTCCTCAAGTGACACTTCAATCTTTAACAACTACATATGTATGATATGTATATGAATTTTTTTGAGAGTTACTAAAATTTAGATTTAGAAATATAGCACTCTAATTTAGAAAAAATATTCAGTAAATGAGACCAACTTAAGGTTTAGAAATTCTTAAAGTTAAGAAAGATGAAAATATGAGTTTCTATCTAATTCAGAAATGTATTGTAGATTTTACAAATTTAGAATTTAATTCTTTTATTATCTCTACTTAAAAATTTTCATTAAAAATAATTTTACTTACTCTATTATATCCATAAGCTTAAGAGTTTCTCAAGTCTTATACTTTAAAAAGATCAAATGTTGAACCAATTTTTTATTAGGCACTAATCCTCAAGCTTCTCCTTCCTAATTTATTTCC
>NW_018219388.1:38187-41906 GCF_001263595.1 Phalaenopsis equestris | reverse complement strand
TTTTCTTACTAAAGATAGTTACTTATATTAATCATTTTCTCATCTAAAAAACTTTTTAACTTAAAGTTTTTCTTCATTACATAAAAATTTTAACTAAATTTTCTTACTCATTTCTAAAATCAAATTTTACTTCCCTAATATAACTTCATATACATAATCAATTTTTTTCTTTTCAAATCAAATTCACTTGTAGCACATTTGAGAACAAATAAAATTCTAGTTTTTAAAATATTTTTCATCCCCCCAAACTTAAATTTTTAACAGATTAAATAGTTTAGCATCAGATATATATAAGCAGGAATAAAAATTTAAAAATAACATGCTAATAGAAATTTTAAACCCTAATGATAAAAGTATAAAACTAAAAACAGGAGTAAAATTAATTTTCGATCAAATTTTCTATATTTTCATTTTACTTTAACATATAGAAATTCAATAGACTTCTAAACAGTGGGTATAAACATAAAAACAAACATACACACTACTGACATCACAATCTTAACATAAAGACAAACTTGTAAACTTGATAAAAGAAAAATAAATGGTAGCAATTTCTGAATTTCAAGTTTAAGATCTAAGCTAGCAAGATTTTCTACTTTATAACAGAAATGAAATTAAGTTAAGTTCTAAACTAACTAAATCACCGTACTAAACACAAAACAATAATTACTACCCTAAAATTTAAAAATAAAATACTAACTACCACAAATGTCATAGTAACAATAAAACATAAAAGTCCAAAACACAACATAGTCCAAAATAACACGCAGATGCAAATGTAGCAAGCCCAGACCACATGGTTCATATCATGTTACAATCAAAAAATAAATCTCTCAGCTCTACTCTTCATCCTCAAAATCACCGCTATACCATTTTTCTGCAGACTCATAATCAGGATATTGAGGATATGGAGAAAATTGCACTCTTGGGTCACCTCTAATCAAACTCTCCAAAGATGAGTGGAATTTCTCTTCATAATCACTCTTCCTTCTATTATAACTATTAGTATGATCTGCAAAACGCTCTAAATTTTTTACCTTATATGCGATAAAATTAATATTATCCATCATCTTCTGCATTAACTCATCTCGGGTATCAGAGACTCACCTCGAGATGTAAAAGCACGTGAAGTAGATGGTCTAGATGAAGAAGCAACAGAGGTAGATGCAGCTGACATTTCCATTCCATAACTCCTGGAAAATCCTCCTCTCCAACCAAAAATATAATGCTCAAAATAAGTCTTCGCATTCACCTTCGTGATGGGCTTTAAAGGTAACAAAACTTCCTCCCAACTATCATATTTAAACCTAGCCTGCTGGCATAAAGAAAAGATCAAGGAAGCAAATCCAGACCTACAGTTGTAACAACTATAGAAGAACTGATGATAGTCTGACAGATCAAAGCTTTAATGTTGATGTGCTTTCCCTCTTGAATACAATAGTTCAACGTCGCTCTTTCTCTGGTCACTTCACTGAGATTATTGGTCAGAAGCAGACAGCAGAAATGAAATAGTGCCAGGCCTTTGAAGGTTCACATAACTATGAAGTTGGGAAATTTACTCTCCTCTCATTGGTAATCTTCCAAAGTCCTCTTCCAATAGTCAAGTATGAAATAATCTCTTCTAACTCCACTTTAGTAGGACTATAATTTGAATAAAAACATAAAGTATCCGAAGGTAAATGGCAAAACAAGTTGATAACAAGTTGATTACCTCTAGTGAAAAAGGTACCAACTTTCCTTGAACCTTCAGCTTCAGGAAGTCAGCTTCAGGAAGATTTGCATAGAACTCCCTCATAACAGAAATCACTGCGATACCAGAGAAACAACAAAATTATTCCCACTATCGGAGAATTATTAAATTTTCCACGTCTCCACCAAGATTTCTAAGACATCGTGCTTGAATCAATTTTGTGACTGTAGAGCGTTTTGCTAAAGAAACATCTCCCTTTCTGCTTCCTCTATATAACTAGTGTGACTAAATTATATTTTCAATTGCCATCCAATATGCTCCAGATGTGCATGAATTTCCAATACCATAGTCTCCAATACAGACATGGTATTTTCAATTTTATTGATTTTCTCTGATATCCCTTCAATACTAACGGCTAAGAAACTATTATACATCTCTTGTGCACTTTGACTAATGAATTTCTTCCTCACGGTCTCTTCCTTCTTCTTCAAATCCATCTCCCATGAATACATCATCTTAAGATCTCTCTCTCTTTTAGGCTTTGGGGCTAGAAATGATATGGGGTGAAATTCCTTCACTAAACCCTTCTATTTATAGGCCTAAATTCTTCCAATAACTCCTAGACACGTTTATAAACTGCCAAGGCATGTTTTTGAAAACTTCTAGGCAGTTTTTCCTTCTAGAATATTAATTTTGCACATGTTTTTAAACTGTCGCGCTTAAGCGCCGGATTTGACACTTAAGCGCTAGTGCACATTTTTGCACAAGTCAACTTAACATCCAAATTCTCATTTTAACATGTCCATATCAATAATTTAAGTCTTAAAATCAATAATAACTCATAATAGTCTAAATTATACTACCCCCATTTTCTTAGTCACACATAAAACATCAATAAAAATAAAACACACTGATACTTATAGGTTGCCTCCCATAAAGCGCTTGGTTTTATGTCGTCAACCCGATGTAACCAGTGCTTACTCTGGTTGACCCAACATCATTCCATCATTAAACTTCTGCTGATCCCCTATGTAATAAGGTTTCAGTCTATGTTCATTTACTTTAAAGATTTTCTCAGATTTAGGAACTTTAATATACACAACTCTATAAGGATAAACTTTCATTATGGGCCCATCCACCTGGATTTAAGTTTTTTTGGAAATAATCTTAACCTTGAATCATATAGTAAAACTTGTTGCCCTGGTTGAAAATTTTTAGTATGAATTTTTCGATCATGCCACATTTTCATCTTTTCTTTATAAATTTTGGCACTTTCATAAGATTCATTCCTTATCTCTTCAAGCTTATTTAATTGTAATAATCTTTTCTCACCAGCATCTTTCAAATTATAATTGAACTCTTTAATTGCCCAATATACTTTATGCTCAAGTTCAACTGGCAAGTGACAAACTTTCCCAAATATTAGCCTATTTGGGGATATTCCTATAGGAGTTCTATATGCAGTCCTATAAGCCTACAAGCCATAATCAAGTTTGACTGACCAATCCATTTTTGTTGGATTCACAGATTTTTCCATAATTCTTTTAATTTCCTGATTGGATAATTCTGCCAAACCTTTGTCTGAGGATGATAAGTAGTAGCAATCCTATGATTTATATGATATTTCTTTAATAACTTCTCCAATATAGCATTTCTAAAATGACTTCCCCCTTCAACAATGATAACCCTTGGGCTCCCAAATCTACAAAATATATTCATTTTCAAAAATTTGCAACACTTTGAGCTTCACATCGAGGTAAAGCAATAACTTCTATCCATTTGGATACATAGTCCACTGCTAACAAAATATATAAATTTCTGAAAGATGGTATAAATGGTCCCATGAAATCTAATCCCCAAACATCAAATATTTCAACTTCTAGCATATAATTGAGGGACATCTCATTTCTTCTAGAAATATTGCCTACTCTTTGACATCTATCACAAGTTTTGATATAAGCATTAACATCTCTAAAAATTATAGGCCAATAGAATCCAGATTGTAAAATTTTGTATGTTATTTTATCAA
>NW_018219388.1:35802-38162 GCF_001263595.1 Phalaenopsis equestris | reverse complement strand
ATAATCAGAAATATGACATTTTTGGATAATCTCATAACTTTCTTCTAATGGTACACATCTTCAAATAATTAGATCCTTTCCTTGTTTATATAAAAATGGGTCATCCCAAAAATAAGTCTTAGCTTCAGAAATAAATTTCCTCTTCTATTGGTATGTCATTCAATAGGGTATAATATCACTAACAATAAAGTTGACAATATCGACAAACCACAAAACACACCACTCTATAATAGTGAACAAATTTTCATCTGGAAAAGGTTCATTAATTTCATTTTCAAAATATAGTGGTTTTTCTAATTCAAGCCTGGACAAATGATCAGCAATTTGATTTTCAATCCCCTTCTGATCTACTATTGCAAAATCAAATTCTTGTAAAAGATGAATCCATCTTATAAGTCTAGGTTTAACATCCTTTTTTTTCATTAAATAAATAATAACAGAATGATCTATATGCACTATATAATGAGTTCCAATTAAATATGATCTAAATTTATCAAAAGCATATACTATTGCTAATAACTCTTTTTTAGTTGTATAATTAATTTGAGTTTCATTAAGAGTTTTACTAGCATAGTAAATAACTTTGAAAATTTTATCATATATTTGTCCTAAAACAACTCCTATAGCATAATCACTAGCATCACACATCAATTTAAAAGTTTTTTCTCAGTTTGGTGAAATTATAATTGGTGCAGTGATTAATTTTTCTTTTAATCATTTAATTCTTTTAGGCATTTCTCACTAAAATTGAAAATTGCATCTTTCTCCAGTAAATGACATAAAGGCTTAGCAATCTTTGAAAGGTCTTTAATATATTGTCTGTAGAATCCAACATGCCCTACAAAATTCATAATTTCTCTTACATTTGCTGGATAAGGTAAATCAACGATCACTTGAATTTTAGCAGGATCTACTTCTATACCATTTTCTGATATTTGATGACTTAATACAATTCCTCCTGCTACCATAAATTGACATTTTTCCCAATTAAAGACTAAATTTGTTTCTTCAAAGCAATTAAGAACTTTAGATAAATGTTCTAGACATGAGTCAAATGAAGTTCCAAACACAAAAAATTCATCCATAAAGACTTCAATCCCTTTTTAAATTAAATCACAAAAAATTGCCATCATACATCTTTGAAATTTAGCAGGGGCATTACATAAACCAAAGGGCATTCTTCTCAAAACAAAAGTACCATAAGGACTGGTAAACGTTGTTCTCTCTTGATCCTTAGGAAATATTTAAATTTGGTGATAACCAGTATATCCATCTAGAAAACAAAAGTATTTATGCCCAGCTAGTCTATCCAACATTTAATCTAGAAAGGGTAATGGAAAATGATCTTTCATAGTGGCAAGATTTAATTTTCTATAATCAATGCATATTCTTCACCTTGTAACTTGTCTAGTAGGTATTAACTCATTATGTTCATTTACAGTTAAAGTTACTCCTCCTTTCTTAGGAACACAATGAATTGGACTAACCCATGCACTATCTGAAATAAGGTAGATAATTCCAACATCTAACAACTTTAAAATTTCTTTATTAAAAACTTTTTTCATAACAGGATTCAGTCTCCTTTGTGGATCAGCCCTGGGTTTGCAGTTAGTTCTCATCCATATGAATTATATGCATACAAATTGAAGGACTGATTCTTTTAATATCAGCAATTGTCCATCCAAAGACTTTCTTAAAATTTTTCAGAATTTTCATCAACCTTTCTTCTTCTTCCATTGTTAATTTTGAGGAAATTATAACAGGCAAAGTAGAAGAATCTCCTAAAAATGCATATTTTAAATGATCAGGGAGTAACTTCAACTCAAGTTTTGGAGATTTTTCAATAGATGGACAAAATGATTTATCTTTGCCTATCGTGTCCAGAAGTTCAAAACTTTCTCGAACATAGTTTGAATTTTTCTTAAAAAGATCTTCACATTGATTTAATTCCTCTCCTTGCTCGTGTTCCAAATCTTTTTCTTCAAATTTTTCTTCATAAGTAGTCTTGAAATGTCACTCACTTGGATATCTTATAACATCCATTCTAAAACATTCATCATCTTTACCTTTTGCAGGATATTTCATTGATCTTGAAATATTAAAAGTAACAGTTTGATCATTGACGCACATTGTTAATTCCCCTTTTTGCACATCTATCATTGTTCTTCCTGTGGCTAGGAAAGGTCGCCCCAAAATGATAGGTATCTCTTGGTCTTCCTCCATATCTAGCACAATGAAATCAACAGGAAATATAAATTGATCCACTTTCACTAGGACATCTTCTATAACTCCTTTAGGGTATGTTATCGAACGATCTGTTAACTGCATAGTTATAGTAGTAGGGGTTATTTCTCCTAATC
>NW_018219388.1:33259-35050 GCF_001263595.1 Phalaenopsis equestris | reverse complement strand
TGATTTCCCATTTGTAACACCACTTCTTCTATAGGCAACTTCTTCTCCTTAAACTGTGTATTACTGTTGAAACCTGGAGGATAAGTAGATCTATAATTATTATTCCTTTGGTTGTTCTAGTTTCTCAATGGGTTTCTTTAGTTGTTTCCCCATTGTTGATTATTACCACCTGAATTGTTATTCCAGTTAAAGTTGGGATGGTTCTTCCAACTTGAGTTATAATGATTTGGATATGGGTTATTCTGCTTATTATTTATGAAAATCAAAGTTTCTAATAATGCTTGAGAATCTACCATTTGGCCTAATGAATTCTCTTCAATCATGGAAATTGGTTGAGAAAAATTCATTCCAAATTGGTCTAACTTCCTTGAAATTGCAGCAACTTGATTTGCTAACATGGTAAATGCATCATATTCTTGAATGTTGGCTACTTTCTTAGGATTTACCCTCTCAGAAGGCCATTGAAAATTATTAGTAGCAATTTCTTCAATTAAAGCGTAGGCGTCATGAAATGGTTTTTACATCAATGAACCACCAGCAGTGACATCGATAATTGATCTAAGAGATCCAACTAATCCATTATAAAAAGTTTAAATTATTAGCCAATCTGGTATAGCATGGTGTGGACACTTTCTTAAGAGTTCTTTAAATCTTTCTCATGCTTCATAAACAGATTCACCTTCAAACTAATTAAAAGATGTAATATTATTTCTAAGCTTCGCAATTTTTTATGGTGGAAAATATTTAACAAGAAATTTTTGTGCTAAATCATCCCAAGTTCTGATACATCCAGGTGCTAACAAATTCAAACACATCTTAGCTTTATCCCTCAGTGAAAAAAGAAATAACCTAAGTCTTATGACATCATCTAATACACTATCGTATTTAAATGTAGTGCATAATTCTAGAAAATTGGTAAGATGTAAATTTGGATCTTCAGTTAGTGATCTCCCAAATTGATTATTTGATACCATTTGGATAATAGCAGGTTTAAGCTCAAATGAATTAGCCACTACAGTAAATTTTTGAATACTACAATGAAGTTCATATATAGTAGGGTTAGCATAATCTCTTAAAGATCTAAACTCTTGATGAATTTCAGCATTTTGATTATTTTAATCTGCCATTTCTATATTTTTTTTAGATTTTTCAACATTTATAATTTTTTTGCTTTTTCTGATTATTCTAATAGTTATTTCTAATTCAGAATCGTAGGGCACTAGTTCTTCAGAACTTGAACAACGCATACACTATCATAAAATAAAATAAATTAAAACAAAATAAAATAAGATAAGATAACTTAAAGTTTAAATAAAACTTTCTAAAAATAGAAATTTTGCTTCTGATTCCTCAACAACGGTGCCAAAAACTTGATCCCTAGATACTGCTAATATGCAATGTACAACAATAATTCAGATTATATTTCACTTATATTTCCTTACTTTACAACAAAACCAAAAACTTGATCTTCAAGAAAAATAAGAATTTAACTTTTAATTTATATATATTGGGATACTACACAAGTATACATATCGTTATTAAGTACTATAGAACTTTTTGATTAAGACCTGAATATCAAATCCACAAGAAATTTATACAATATGCACTTTAAGAAAACTTTCCACTTTTAAAAAGACAATTACTTAAACTGAATATATTTTGTAGTAATAAAAATTCAAATATTTTTGGTATTTTTGATATTTTGACAAAAAGTAACAACTTAAGAAGATAACTAGAGTTTTGTAGATGAAAAACACTTAATAAGAA
This sequence comes from Phalaenopsis equestris, assembly GCF_001263595.1. Classification (NCBI taxonomy): domain Eukaryota; kingdom Viridiplantae; phylum Streptophyta; class Magnoliopsida; order Asparagales; family Orchidaceae; genus Phalaenopsis; species Phalaenopsis equestris. The sequence goes on along the minus strand of NW_018219388.1, from coordinate 33,283 downwards.
AAATATCTTTCTTCTTATCATGAA
>NW_018219388.1:25140-33195 GCF_001263595.1 Phalaenopsis equestris | reverse complement strand
ACTATTATTAGAGATGCTATAAAGAACATTGGCTAATTTAAAGTTTGAATAGTTCTGAAGACCGGCTAGGTAGAAAAGATACTAGCTCTTACTCTAGAGTTCCCTCGATTCCCTCCACCTTGGGGCTAACATCTCGTATCAGAACCTAAAATAATAAACCAAGTTGGGGGCTTTAACCTGTCACTTAAAGTCCTCTAACTCTACACCCTTCAAGGAATATTTCCCCACTTATTTGCACTCAATCATATAAACTACATTCTCATTCATACAACCTCATGTGATTCTTTCCAATTATTGACTGAGACAATACCAGCCCGATTCTTACATGTTCTCACAGCAAATTGTAACATATGGATTGGCCAAATCCAGAAGTAAACAAAGTGCATGGATTTAAATCATCACAACTTCTTCCAACATTAAAGATCAATACTTTCCAAAATTTTCATCCAAAACTTAATTACTTATCATTTTAAGAAGAAAGATAAAAAAAATCTACTCATAATCCATGGAGAAAATAAAACCACACTTTAGTTTAAAAGTAGAAATCATTGTCAAACTAACAACAAGTCTCAATTAAAACCAAAAGTAGTCTCAAAGAAAAAAGATAAAAACTTATCTCAAGTTCTCCACCAAACTCTTGAAGTTCCTTAAAATCTCTTCTCTTTACAATCACTCAAAATAAACTAACAAAAAAGGATAAAATAAAAGTAAAAGTGGTGCCTAAAAGCCTCTCTAAACTAACTCAAATTGATGAACTTTCAAAACTTTCTAAGTATTTTTACGACTCTTTTTTAAGTCCTCTCTTCTTTGTTTTATAGTTTTCCAAGAGGTGCCTTGAAAACTCTTCAAAATGTGTCCCAATTCGATATATTTCCCAAAGAGATGCATCCTTTAGTGATAATTTTTGTCCATGGTGGTTATAACCACCTATTAAGGTGGTTATAACCACCTCCATGGTGGTTATAACCACCTATTAAGCTAATGGATGCCTCAAAAACCTCTTCAAAATTCACAAAAACTAACTGCCACTGACGATTAAGAGTGGGACCTCTAGCGCTTAGGCGCAGCCTTCTCTATTTAACCGGTGCTCAAGCGCTGGATCTGGCGCTTATGCGCCAAAACTCTTTTGCACATTTTTCACCTTTTTGGTCCAAATTTGATCTTTTTCACTCCCTTAAATATTTTTTGCCCTTTTTACCTGTATCTACAAGACTTTTTACCTGTATCTACAAGAAATGCCTTTCATTAAAGTGCAATATCTCAAAAATAGATATAAAAATGTGTCTAAAAATACTATATATTTTAGGTGTATCAACGGCTCCATGGGCAATGGTTTTCCCTCCCACTTTCTCTAATTGCTCCTCATTATGTGAGAAGTTTAGGAGAGAGCAGGATTTTGGATGAGGGTCGCTAAAATTTTTTTCCATCTATATTTTGCTTCTAATTCATACTTGAGAAGTAACTAAATGCAAAGGAGGTCGGAATAGGTTGAGCAACGAGAGCCAACCCCAACACCACTGTTTTCTGGCCAAGCTGCTGAGAGCCTACCTCATAGGCTAGGTGGAGTCTGACAATCAGTGCTTCATACTCCACCTAGTTCTTTGTGACGTCAAACTCTACTGAGATCGATTGGTAGAGATGGTCCTCGACCAGGCTACTGATAGCCAACACCAACACCACTATTTTCTGCTTGGAAGTTCTATCAACGTATAGGATCCATGTCCTATCATCTGTGATAGTTCCTTCATCCCACTCATCTATTATGAAGAAATCATCTAGGAAATCAGCAAATTCTCGAGCTTTGAATATTGTTCACGTAACCTAGATGATGTTGAATTCATTGAGTTCTACCGCCCGCTTTAGTAGTCATCTGAAGTGCACTGGTCGAGTGAGCACAAACTTCAATGGATGGTCCATGATTACTTTGATCAAATGCAACTTGAAATATAATTGAAGCCTACGAGTGAAAATAATCAAATTGAAAGTTACTTTTCCATGATCAGGTAATTGGTTTTAGCTCCATGAAGCACTCAGCTTGTGTAGTAGACTGGATATTTTTTTCTTGTCTCCTCTCATATCAGAATTGATTTTAGACCCTCTCATATGACTCCTAGGTATAGTGATAGCTCATTTTGAGCTCAAGAGTAATGGAGGCAACACTAATAAAATTTTTAGGATTTTGAATGGCACTTCACATTAGGCATCCATCCAAAATGTTCATTTCTCCATAGAGCTTTGAATAATGTTGCACAATTATCGCTTGATGTTGTGATAAAATGATTGAGCCTGACAATTGGACCGATTAGTCTCTGAACCTCCTTGGTACTCTACAAGGGTGACATGTCTAGGATTACATGTACTTTTCCTAGATTGTCTTTCAATCCTTTGGGAATTAACAAGAATCTGATTAACTTCTTAGTAAATGCCATAAAGGTGCACTTGGAGGGTTCAATCTCATATTGAATTTTTTTGAGTGTTTTGAAGGTCACTTTTAAAGATTCAATGTATTATGTAGGCTACTTACTCTTAACTAGAACATTGCCAACATACATTTCAATATTTTTTTCTTTTTTATTAGAAAAAATTAGATTCTTAAGGTGTTGATATGTAGCCCTAGAATTCTTAAGATTGAAGAGCTTTGCATTAAAAAAAATATGACTTGGGCAGTAATAAAGGCTATTTTTTTCTACTTATGTCCGGTGCATTTTTATCTGGTGGTAGCCATTGTAAGCATTGAGGAAACTCATGATCTAGTATCTGACTATGTCATCCACCATGGTGTCAATCTTCAACAAGAGGGTAAGTGTCCTTTGGGCTAGAAGCATTGAGATTAGTGAAGTCAACACACATCTGTCAGTTGACATTAACTTTCTTTATCATGATGACATTCAAGAGCCAAGTTAGGAACTGAACTTAACAGGCGTAGCAAGAATCTACCAACTTCTACACCTTTGCTGCTATCATTTAGGCCAATGCTCTGGTAGTCAATCAGATATTTTGCTGGACCATTTGAGAGTAGGGGATGATGTTCAACCTATGCAATGTCATGTCGATTGAAACACCAAAGATCTCTATTGTAGTCCACTTGAACACCTCTCGGTGCCCTTGAAGCATTTGTATTAGCTAGTGTACGAACCCTATACCAAAATGTTCACTGATTAGTAAAACCTTACCGGGTTCTTCGTCAGACACATGTACCTAGAAGATAGTCTTTCTGGTCTCGAGACCACCTTCTCATGGACCTAGATGTTGAGTGGTTTATGGTCATTGTTCGAGACCACTCACACATAGAACCTTCTAGAATGCTCCATGTTTTCCTGGACCGTGATCACCTCCTTGTTGTCAGGGAACTTTAAGCCACATGGTAGGTGGAAGTTACTGTCAGGTAGCTATTCAAGAGTTACCAACTGAAGATGACAATGTAGGTTGGCAGGGATTCCACCACCAGAAAGTCTTTTGTATTGTTGAACTACTTCACAGGTTCTCCTCAAGAGATAGCTAGGGTGATGAAGCCAAATGTCACCTTCCTTTCCATGAAAAATATGAATAATGGGCAGACTGGTGCTATCAACTGGTCGGTCTTTAGGATGATCTTATCAAACACCATTTTGAATAGATGTTGACCGAACTCCCTGTATCAACAAGAATACTACCCACATTGTAATTTTTAATCAGTACTGTAATGACGATCACTTCATTGATGGGGTTCCCCTTTGGTGGGATATCCACATTTGTAATGACAATTGACAAATGTTTACATGTATGCAGGATGGTGGAGCATACCTCTCCAGAACGCTATGTCTTCCTACTGGAGGGTCGGGATCCTCCCCAAAAAATGGACTGGATTATTTCTTTTACATGGAACTTGTTAGCTTGGATAGGTCTACTTGAGGGTTCTACTACCATGGTCTTGCCTTACCGCTCCGTATGTGCATCGATTGTAACAAACTCTTTGAGCTTCTTGACATGGATATGTGTCCCGACCCGCAATTATGTTCATATTTATATTTCTTAAAATTGCCAAAAACTTGGCCCAAATTATATTTAGTGGCTAGTGTGAATGAAATGATTTAGAAAATAAATAATAATCATTCACACTAGGGGTATTATGAAAGTATATGTATCGTTTCAAGTAATAATATTTTCCTTAAAAATCCCAGTATCGATCCTACGAGAAAAACATAAATTCTTAATATTGACTTGCAAAACTTCTATCTAAATTGCAAATAAATATGATAAGAGAATATTGTAAAAATGTTGGCAACAGTTTAACACTAAATTCAGGTAGAAAATAAGAACAAAACATTAAAAAAACTAGCAAAGATTAAAAGACTAATAAACTGTAAAAGACTAATAAAATTTAAAAGAGAGTTTGAAATGTTATAAAAAGATCTTTTCTCTTGTACATAGATGTTAATCGGTGTAGGATTTGAATGATGAAAATGATGATGTATTATGTCAAATAAGAGCATTCCTATTCCTTACCCCCTCTCAGTGTTAGCAAAGATCATTGGCTAACCTAGATTTTTTCACCAGCTTGTGTAGTAGTGTTGAGTAGATCTGGCCTCTCACTTCCAGATTACGCATTGCGCCATCTTTATAGTACTTACTAGTGACCCTTATGATTCAAACTCTAGGCCAAATTGATAAAAGAATATAGTCTATCACCCTAGAAACATTAATTCTACTCCTATAAAAACTTATAGCCCTACTATTTGCACTCCTCTCAGGTGATTGCGACAACTCTGCCCAAGTTGAAATGTGTTACTCACTAGTTGGTGAAAATCATAGCCCTCTCAAATCATTATGTTTCTCCATGAATTTTAACAGTAAAAATGAATAGTTTGCAAAGTCGACGAGGAACTGGTGAAATTACCATCACAATGTTTTAATAGATAGAAATCTTTAAATAACTCTCATCCCATAAGATTAATTCCCAAATGCAAGGAGAAATGTAGGGAACTACTTAGATTTCATGAAGATTAAACAAAAGTATATGATTTTTATTGAAAACGAAGACTTACAACAAAAACTTTAACACAAATACAAGATACTTATCTTTATGTCTTCTCCCCAAGCAATTCCTGAAGTTTCCTTGAAGAAATCTCCAAACTCTTATACAAAACAAAATCTCTCACTCACTCACACTCACACACACACACACACAGACACACACTAAAACCTTCAAAAAATCTTCTCCAACACACACCCAAAAAGACTCTCTTTTCATCCAGAATTTGGCCCTATTAATAAATAACTAAAAATCACCAAGGGTCATTTCAAGCACCCATTCAAAATTTAGCCAAATTCAATGGATATTCTAGAAAGTTGGTTATTGGTGCTATAGCGCTTGTTTGGGGCTCTATAGCACCTAGCCCACTCTATACCTTGCACTATGACGCCAAGGGTGACACTATAAAAAATCTTTCATTTTTGCTCCATTTTGTCCTCAATTTCTCTAAATATCCATTCTATGTACCTGAAAATAAAAACATGCAAAATACCTTCTTTTAAAGTGCAACATCATAAAAAATATGCATAAAATGAGTATAAAATGTACACTAGAAACATGTAATTTTTAGGTGGATCAATGAGCTTTTCATTAAGATTTTGGAGGTGACAACATTCCCCCTTGTGGTGGTCATGGTCCCAATGGTACTGAAAGTACCTCTTTGTATCTCATAAGGCTGGGGCTGCCTTCAATGGTGGGGCTGGTTTAAAATAGTCTTTATTTTGGATAGCCTAGACTATTTCAGCCTTTAACACATTGAGGTTGTCAAACCATATATTTCCTTGTAGACATGCAGTTGCTCATAATACTAGGTCGACTGTTGATCAGAGCATTGTTTCTAGTCATGATTTCCTTGATCATTTTTTTATTGATCCTGGGCCTAGAGTTTCTGTTTTGGTGACCGGTAGAGCACTGATTTTCCTTTTCATTCTGTTGTTCCCCCCATTTTTTCTGCTTCTTTGAGGGATGGTCGGATAACTCCAACTTACCCTTCAGAGAGTCTCAGAGATCTTCTTTGGCGAGTATATGCTCACTTGCAATCTCAATTACCTCTATAAAAGTAGTAGGTTTAAATAGGTTTAGGTCGTAACTAAAACACTCATTTCAGACTCCTTATTTCAAGGCTGTTCCGGCTATATCAAGCTTTAGATTTTTAACTTTTATCTTCTAGTTCTAGAAACTGGTGATGTAGGCTCGTAGGCTCTCATTTTCTCCATGCTTGAGGCTGAACAGGTTGTATGAGCCTTTCCTTTGCTTCTGCACATTTGAGAAGTATGAAATGAAGAGTCTCTTAAAGCGTAGTAACTTGGGATGGTTTTGGTCAGCAGATTGCTGAACCATCAAAGGGATGACTCATTTAAAGTGGTTAGGAAGAGATGACACATTATAAGGTTGTCGATCTAGAGCAGCCGATGGATGATTCAACTGACGCTATGTGGTCGATCGTGTTGGTCCTCCCTTTATAAAAATTCAAGTGAGGGATCCATAGCTTGAGGGGGGCATCACCTTTTTGATTAGACAATTGAATACTGCTCCAGCAAGCAGCCGGACAGACACTTGAATCCGTTCTTCCCATCACCTGTTCTCCTGTGTAAACGTACCAGTGTTAGTATGTTGGGACTCACCTTGTCTCTCTATTTGGTGGTTGCTGACTTGGTTGTTCAAAGTAGGCAGGTTAGCTGGTGGGGGCCTTTAAGGATGGACCACCGAGGTTCCGTCTCTAAACGGGGTGACTGATCATTCTTCTGGTGAAGGAACTTGAATTACTCTATCATGATAGTTTTTTGGGCCTGTAAGCCGTGGACTTGTGCAAGGATGTTTGGTTGTATAGCATCTCTATTGGTTGCATGTGCGCTGTCTCTTTTTGAAAAGCTTCTCCTTTGTAGTCTTTTTTACTTCTCGTTTGTGGCATATCCACGCTCACGACACCACCTTTTAGGATGTTGAATCCAAAAGTATCTATTGTGCACACACCTAAGAGTTTAGGATTGAGTGAAGGAAGGAAGAGAGAAAGAGAAAATAACAAGTCAGAAGCTTCCCTTAGAGAGAATCGATAAAAGGTCATTTTGTTTGTATTTTTGCCTCCTATTTATAGAGACATATATTTTACAATCACAGAAAGAAGGGAGTAGTTATGGAAACAAATCTTAATAAAATTGATGCTCTAATTAATCATATGGATTTCATGTTATATGGGTATCCCAATTAGAATTTAAATAAGGTCATAATTGGGCCAATCGACTTGCATTAATTCGGCCGACTAAGAGACCAACTGAGTGGCGTCCACGCCATGGGTTGGTTGGCCGAGGCGCTCAGTTGAGTGTCAATCTTGTTTGCTGCAATAAAGGCAAGTCGGTTGATTAGCCGCGATCAAGGATTCTGCCTACACCCCAGACAGTCGGGACGACATCTGTGGTTTGTCGTTTGAATCTCTCACCATAGTGAGTTGGTCGATTCCTGACCACGCGGTTGGTAGTAGGGTGTTAGGATGTCTTGGTTATCTTACCGTCGTATGGGTCTTTCAAATGCTGTGAGATTCATGCTGACAGTAGTGGTGTATAAATATATATATACATACATACATATATATACATGCATACATATATGTACATACATACATATATATACATACATACATATATATACATGCATACATATATGTACATACATACATATATATATATATGTATTCAAGAGAAATTACAGACGTATTGCCAAATATTATGATTTATTCCTCTCAAATGTATTTGAAAGAGAAGGATTTCTTGTTAAAGATTCTCAACGAAAACATGAAAACAACTTCTTTTATTATTGATAGTAGTAGTTTAATATTTAATGTTCTCATCGGATAGGGATTCCTCGATCCACAACACCGCATCCTCAAAAACTTAGATGAAATAACCTAAATTAAAATAAAAAAAAAAATGGATGAAAAGGTAAATGATCCCCGTCGCCTTTCGGCTATTGCTATTGCAGGAAGGTTTGGCGTAAGTGGAGTCGTGGGAAATTAGTTGTGGAATACAGATATATATATATATATATAT